>NW_026655612.1:0-6821 GCF_009828535.3 Hylobates moloch
CTCAAACAAATTTACAAGAAAAAAACAAACAACCCCATCAAAAAGTGAATGCCAGATAATTGTATCCAAACTCAGGTTCAGTTGCTCACTACTTGATGGAAACAAAGCAGGTTTACTTATGTGCTAGCGACTTTGTAGATGGCCAGACTGAAGTCTCAAAAAGCCATCTCAGAGTCTCAGGCTGGCTAAAAGGATTTTAAGGGAAAAGGTGGCATGGAAACTATGTGCAGAAGTGGTGCAGATTGCAGGTTGGCTTGTTGTTTTCCAGTGACTACCCTGAGTAATGGACCATTTGCCGACCTAGTTGGCAGCATCTCATTGGGGGTCTGATTATGAATTAACTGTTCACCAATTTCTTCTCAGAAGGGAGAAAATTGCAACTGTGATCTTCACTTAATGCTTGGACTGTTTCGAGATCAGTCTTTGGAACTCTCAAACAAACAGGTAGTAAATACATGTGTAGCAAGAAGCAAAGTGAGGGAGGGGTTACTTTTAGACTAAGCAAGCAAATTGGCTATACCCTTTATAACTTAATCTAGAAAAACAAAAGAATAAAACAAAATTTTTTATGAAAATAGACATAATGACAGACCACACTAATGTTAAACAGAAAGCAAATATTATAAAAAATGTTATACCAATAATTTGACATATTGCCAATATTGTCATACTTAAAAACTGGATAAATTTGTGAAGAAAAATTACTAAAACAAACAAACCAAAAAACAGTTAAAAATATTACAGAAAACAAAAATCATCCAGGCGTGGTGGCTCAAGCCTGTAATCCTAGCACTTTGGGAAGCCGAGGCAGGCTGATTGTCTGAGCTCAGGAGTTTGAGATCAGCCTGGGCAACATGGTGAAACCCCATCTCTACTAAAATCCAAAAAAAAAAAAAAAAGCTGGGCGTCGCGACGTGCGCTGGTAGTCCCAGCTACTCAGAGGCTGAGGCAGGAGAATTGCTTGAACCCAGGAGGCAGAGGTTGCAGTGAGCCAAGATCGTGCCACTGCACTCTAGCCTGGCGAGAGAGTGAGACTCCGTCTCAAAAAAAAAAAAGGAAAATCAATGTATAATATAAAATGTTCTCACAAAGGAAACCAAAAGCCCATGTATATTCACTGTTGAATGCTTTCACATTTTAAAATATATGTAAGTATAAACTTATATAAACTCTTTAATAGAATAGAAACTAGGGAATGGTTTGCAACTTACTTCAGGAAGCCAGGATAACATTTATATAAACAATAGACAGAGATATTATGAGAAAATCAGTTATCACCCAACTCTTTGATAAACATAAATGACAATTTAAAAAACACTGAATCAAATGCACTGATGTATAAAAAAGAATAATGCATTATGAGCAAATAGAATATATTCCAGGAATGCTTATATAATTTATCACTAAAAAAAAAAAAAAAGAGAGAGTGAAAGAAAAAAGTAGCTCCTGGCAGAAACTATTCTGGCTTGGGCTATCAATGAGGCCTTGCTTGGTGGTGGTAGAAGCTGGCCTGGTAGACACAGTTACGCTTTTGTGATCTCTTCTTTAACATAAAAATTTCACAGAATACTAACATCAGACAAGACAACTCTGTGACCATGAAGGACCAAGAAAAATAAGACTGTTTATAATCACTTATGAATACAGACAAAATCATGAACATTTGCCCAAATCCCAAAAATGACCTCCCATTTCTATATGTTGGTTAATATGAATGACAGCTGCGACTTTCTCAACCACAATTTTACCCTTAGTTCATTTCCTTAGATGTTCTGTTATCACAATTCTCAAGCTACTAAAAACCTTAAATAAGTCATTGTCATATAAAGGTCGTTGTTATGTTTATCACAATCTACGATTATCTGTTATGCAGGGTAATGTGTCATGAAAACTATATTGTAGTATCTCATTATTAAAAAGTACATCTGCTCCTCCAAGGACACTTTACAGTGTATTTTAATATCAGTAAATAACCATTTTTTTCTTTATAAGGCAGAATAATTTAGTTCATCAAGCTAGTTGGTCTTTAAGATGTTTAACATACTGTCCGGTGTTTTATTTGTTCCTGTTAAAGATGTTGATAAACTTAATCATTTTGGTGTGGATTCTCCAGCTTTAAGATAGATGTATTAATACTTGTTACCTACCAAGTTACCAGGGATAATGTGAAGAATAATTAAATTAAAAATGTGGTGTTTCTTGCATAAAAATCACTAAATAGTGTAATATTTGGCATCATTGGTATGTTAATGCTAGGAAGAAGCATTCCTTGAAATATTGTTTTAAATGATTTATCTCAATGTGCCCATTTGTGATTCTGGCATGACTTGGACAGCAGGACAGGTAATATAACACACTAAAGTATCTGGAAGTAGACCAAACTGTAAGTGAAGGAAATTGTCTATTCTTATGGATGAGATTTTATGTTTTTTATATATATATACATAAGTGAAGCACTCAAGAGACATTGACACAGTCCTAGGATATTTTAAAAGTATAGATTAATCTATAAAATACCACTTCTGGATTTAAAATTCCAAGCCAAACAAAACTGCACTTTAGATTTCCATTTTAAACCTGCAATAGAAAAGAAGATAGACGTTTAAAATAATGGACACAAATAAAATTGCACTTTTAAGTACCTATCCTCTTAAGCTTGCAACACATGTCATCATTCACAGGAAGAGGAAAAAGCCATTTTTAACCAACGGTGAGTCACTTACTCAACACTCCCTTTGTTGATATAAGCCTGTAGATTTAAAACAATAACCATTTTCCTAAATATTTTGTGTTAACCACAGGATATTATCCATCTTTTTTACAAAAAAAAAGAAAAACAGATAAGATTATAAAAGACTAAATCAAAGAATGTCAAAATTCTAATTATTTTTAATGTAATATTTTTCTTATGTTACACAGATGAGTAAGTGTGAATATGTATTTTTAAGCACCACATGCAGAAGAAAATAAAGCACTAAGAGTTTTATATTTTTGCTTTTTCCTCTTAAGTTTAAAATGTTTGAGAATAGTCATCAAGACTGGCAGGTTCTGTGCCTGCGTGTGCATGCACGTGCACATGGTCCCATACACACAAATCTGAATGCATAACCAAAAGTTTAACATCTTGATTAAATAAATCATTTAAAAACACTATAGCAAGATTTACTTGCTTCAGTTTTGCTATTATTTTTCTTTTTTCCTGACAGTTTCTCTCTCACATTTTTTGTTAGCTTTAATTAAGTATTCTCCTTAGACCTGAAATAAAACAAAAAATTGCAGGGTCAGTTAAATGGTCTCAGAGCACACAAAATTTGATCAGTTGCTACCTAGTGTCTATGCTAATAATAAATGCTTCAATGACACTGAAGCCATTCTGCCTGGTTAGTAAGTAGTAGGCCCAAAATATGGATTAATTACTTGAATACAGTGATTCTCAAACTTCTTGTGATTGTAAGAATTTTATGAAACACTTTCCAAAATTGCAGGCTCAGTGCTCTCAGAATAGACAATAAAACAGACATTGAGGAGCCAAAGTCTGGGAATGACCTAGGAGTGTGATAAAAATGTGACAATCCAGACCTACTAATTAAGATCCTGTGTGTTAATAAGATATCCAGGTAAACCACACACACATTAAAGTTTGAGAAACATTAATCGATCATACTCTTTCACTAATTTTAGATGAATGAAACCTTTTTGATTATTTTTATGCCTAAAGTACCTTCATTACCTGTATGCTTTATGTGAAATAACATAATATAGAATATCTAGTTCGAACTCCTCATCAGGAGACTAAGACCCAGACGTGGATTTTGATAATCAAATGGGTCTTGATTTCATCTCCTACTCTTATTATCTTCAAAGTTGTTTGTCCTTTAAAAAACTCTTTCCTAGTATAAATATTCAAGGAAATCCACAATTTTGTATCCATTGCTATTTTCAGCAAACTTCTACTATTTCCTCTATACTCATTCCTTCTACTATATTTCCTATATAGTCATTCCTATGATTCCTATTTTTTTCACTCATTGAGACACCGATATTCACTCTGGTAACATTGAACTCTCTCATTGTTAGCCAATTTAGACCACTCACCATTTAAAATCAGTATCACACATATCAGTCTTTGATTACTAAGGTCATATCTTAAGGACAGAAGAGCATAGTCCTATCAATAGTCGTCAAATTAAATCCTGCAAACCTTTCAAAATTATTCAGTTATTATTTTCTCCCTAGTGCATTCTCTAGTTATTCAGCCACGAAGGGACTCCTGTCTCCTTCCCAGAATCACCTTTGGCAACACTTGTAGTAGTTGTCTGTTGCTGCTATAACAAATCAGCTCTACCTCTGCCACTTAAAACAACACAATATTTTTTTTCTCGAAGTACAAGAGGTCAAAAGCCTAAAATCAATGTGCCAGCAGAGCTGCATTTCTTCAAAAGGCTTTATTGGAGAATGTTTCCTTGCCTTCTCCAGCTTTTAGAGGCTGAGATCCCTTTCTCAAATCACTCTAACTTCTTTCTTTTGTTGTCACACTAACTGAACTTTCTGTCTTCTATGTTATAGACCCTTGGGATTATGTTGGCTTTCTCTGGATAATCCAGTATAAACTTCCAACTCAAAATCCTGAATTTAATCACATTTGCAAAGGTCCTTTTGCCATATATGATAATATGTTTACAGGTCCTGGTGATGAGGATGGGACATCTTTGGGGGGCCATTATTCAGTCTACCACAATATTCTATACCTATTATGTATCAGAACCAATTGGTGTCTATTAGAAAGGAAGGGAAAGAAAGACTGAAAAGAGAGACATACACAAAGAGAGACATAGTCAGAAAATTAAATCTAATATCAGTAAAGAAAATGTTATTTTAAGTGGGTTGCTTTTGATCCTTTGATAATTAAATGCAATTTATAGATTTTAGTATTCTGAAGTGTGAATTTCCTGTTAGGTTAACATGCTCTAGTTGGAATGAATTATTTTTCTACCTTTTCGTTCCAGAAAAAAAAAAAAGTAGCAACCCACCCCCTTTTTTTTGTTAAACTACACAGCGCTGATCCAATATTTCATTGCAAAATGAAACTGTGGTTCTAATCATGGTAATTACTTAAATGTAGGTGATCAAACCTGGCTGATTACAATATCCCAATATTCTTGAGCAGTAGCTGAGAGAAAGAAAGTTCACTACTCTTGGATGTCAAGCTGCTGGTGAAGTGGGGCTCCACTCCCTTCAATCCACATGTGATTGACCACCTCTAGGTCAGTCTCCAGCAAGGCTGCTGGGATGAGGAGCTGGGCAAACACCTGTGGGAGGCTGGCCAAGAAGCTGAAGTTGTGGGGCTCCTTCTAGCTGTGAGGGAGACTTCTTGGGCCTTGAGAATGTTCTGCACAGCCCACAGTGCAGAACAGCACTGGGTGTGAGCGGCCTGCGGGTGGCCCATAATTCTGGATAGAAAAAAGCATCTGGGGCTCAAATTGTATGAACCCCAATCTATTGGTATCTTTCAATCTAATTCTGTAGGAAAGCCAGGGCAGGTGGCCTAATGTTATGCTGCCTTGTTCTGCCTCAGATTGAAGGATAATACTGATGTCTGTTTATCTACTTATCTGTCTATCATATTTATGTTGAACATACCTAAGTAGCAGTGCAAGAGGTCTGCTTCTAGCCATGCATCTTGAACTTTGTTTTGAAAATCTTTTTTTTTTTTTTTTTTGCTTATTCTCTCTCCATATATAAAGAATGGGCCTCAGTCTAATTTATGATTTTTTCTTATATTCTGAAATTGTACACATAGCCTAAGCTCTTATGCTTTGAATATCTTATTATTCAAACGGGATTACTAATCCTTTTCATAGCCTTACTTAGAATATCAAACTGCTTATAGCACTTAAATCAGGAGTATATGCTACCTTGGATACCTTAATGCTGATTCATTGATTCCTTTTAAAAAATATATATCTTCTTCTTCAATTTCTCCTAACATATTTCTAGAGTGAAACATTCTAGCTCTTGGCAAAAAGAATGATACAGCAGTATTCTGTTATTCTTCTGTCTATTTGAAATCACATTTTTTTCATCTTAGGCTATTGCTAAAGCAGGCTGGCTGCCTTCATCTTCCCCAATATTCTAGGATAACCTCAAAGAAATCACAACAGCTTCTTTTCTACAATTAAAACATTTGGGTTTTGATAGTGTGCATGGTCTACAAAGAAGTGAGAAGTGTAGCTGTTTGTATTGAATCTTATGGTGAACATTGCTGGCTCCGATATATAACTTGATTGGTGCAACATCAAGGTAAATGAATCCTCAAAGAGCTAGCAAATGGATCAAATAAAAGTATGAAGCATAATATAAAGTTTGCTTTCATCTATGTTTGTTTTATTTTGTGTAAAATATTGCTAGAGTATAAAAATCTATATCAGAACACAAGAATCACAAATATTTAGAAAACTATCAGATAAAAGTATAATCAACATTGTCTTTGTGTTTGTGAACTACTTAACAAAAATACAGATAAATTTAGTGTAGCAATTTAATTCTGAAGGATAATAATCTGTTTTATTAACAAATATATATGAATACGTAAAGTGTATTACATGTTGGACAAAAGTAATGTATTGGCCCATCTCAGAGAAATGGTACTTTGGGTATGTAAATAGATACAGTGTGGAGAAGAGAGGTGTGGCCCAGGACCTGGTTAAGGCAAAAAGAAAATTCAACTCTTTATGAAGCAGTGAGTTAGAAAATGCCTGATTCATGTCCTTTGCCCACTTTTTGATGGGGTTGTTTGTTTTTTTCTTGTAAATTTGTTTGAG
>NW_026655613.1:0-6820 GCF_009828535.3 Hylobates moloch
GGGCGACAAAGCGAGACTCCGTCTCAAAAAAAAAAAAAAAAAAAAGTATATATCCTTCCTCCTGGCAGTTTCACTTCTAGACACTAATTCTAGAGAAATAAGTACACACATACACAAAAAGTTATGTGTGAAGATATTTAATGCCATATTATTTGCATTCTGGAGAAACACTGGGGATGAAATGAAGATTAATAGGAAACTGGTTAACAACGCTGCTACACATCCAATCTGGGTTGTCATCCATCCAAGAATGAACTAGATACAGTTACTGAATTTTAAAAAAACAACAAAAAAAGGGCCGGGCGCTATGGCTCACTCCTGTAATCCCAGCACTTTGGGAGGCCGAGGCGGGCGGATCACTTGAGGTCGGGAGTTTGAGACCAGCCTGACCAACAGGGAGAAACCCCGTCTCTACTAAAAATACAAAAATTAGCCGGGCGTGGTGGCGTGCGCCTGTAATCCCAGCTACTCAGGAGGCTGAGGCAGGAGAATCGCTTGAACCCGGGAGACTGAGGTTGCAGTGAGCCCAGATCGCGCCATTACACTCCAGCCTGGGCGACAGAGCAAGACTCTGTCTCGAAAAAATAAATAAATATAAAAAAAAAAAATACAAAATTAGCTGGGCGTGGTGGTGCATGCCTGTCATCCCATCTATTCGTTAGGCTGAGACAGGAGAATTGCTTGTACCCGGGAGGCAGAGATTGCGGTGAGCCGAAATCGCGTCATTGCACTCCAGCCTGGGCAACAAGAGCAAAACTCGCCTCAAAAAAAAAAAAAGACACGGCTGGGCGTGGTGGCTCACGCCTGTAATCCCAACACTTTGGGAGGCCGAGGCGGGCAGATCACTTGAGGTCATGAGTTTGAGACCAACCTGGCCAACATGGTGAAACGTCTCTACTAAAAAATACAAAACAAATAGGCTGGGTGCGGTGGCTCACGCCTGTAATCCCAGCACTTTGGGAAGCCGAGGCGGGGGGATCACGAGGTCAGGAGATGAGACCATCCTGGCTAACACAGTGAAACTCCGTCTCTACTAAAAATACAAAAAATTAGCCGGGTGTGGTGGCGGGCGCCTGTAGTCCCAGCTACTCGGGAGGCTGAGGCAGGAGAATGGCGTGAACCTGGGAGGCGGAGCTTGCAGTGAGCCGGGATCGCGCCACTGCACTCCAGCCTGGGCAACAGAGCGAGACTCCACCTCAAAAAACAAACAAACAAATTGGCCAGGTGTGGTGGTGCGTGCCTGCAATCCCAGCTACTCAGGAGGCTGAGGCAGGAGAATCACTTGAACCCAGTAGGCAGAGGTTGCAGTGAGCCGAGATAGTGCCACTGCACTCCAGCCTGGGTGACAGAGCCAGACTCTGTCGCAAAAAAGAAAAAAAAAAGTCATTAAGTTTAAAAAGCAGAACATTACGTATGATCTTATTTATGCAACACAGGAACACAAGATACCTACCTAATACTACAGAATGCCATGTGCACTATTACTTTTCAATATTGAGAGCCTATTAGGTACCACACATTATTTTGGATATAGGAAAATTAACAGTAATCAAAATCCCTGCCTTCTAGTAATGGGAGACTAAAAGAAAATATAAATAATGAAATTCAGGCTGGATGTGGTGGCCAAAGCCTCTAATCCCAGCACTTTGAGAGGCCAAGGAAGGAGGCTCACTTCAGCCCAGGAATTGAAGACCAGCCTGAGCAACATGAGACCCCATCTCCACCAAAAAAAAAAGACAAGAAAATTAGTGTGCATGGTGACATGCTCCTGTAATCCAACTAGGGAGGAGGCTGAGGCAGGAGGATCACTTGGAGTTGGGGATAGCACAAGCTATGATTGCCTCACTGCACTCCAGCCTGGACAACATAGCAAGACCCTGTCTCTTAAAAAAGAAGAAAGGAAAAATGAACAAAGTGAGAATGACAGGAGTATGTGGACCAACGTAAAAATAAATGTAGGAGAAAGACTGGCCGGGCGTGGTGGCTCACGCCTGTAATCCTAGCACTTTGGGAGGCCGAGGCAGGCAGATCACAAGGTCAGGAGATCGAGACCATCCTGGCTAACACGGTGAAATCCTGTCTCTACTAAAAATACAAAAAATTAGCCCGGCATGGTGGTGGGCGCCTGTAGTCCCAGCTACTCGGGAGGCTGAGGCAGGAGAATGGCGTGAACCCAGGAGGCAGAGCTTGCAGTGAGCCAAGATGGCGCCACTGCACTCTGGCCTGGGCGACAGAGCGAAATTCCGTCTCAAAAAAAAAAAAAAAAAGAAAAGAAAGACTAGAAGGTGTGGAATGTGGATAGCATGAGGGGGATTTTTAAAATGGGAATAATAGGCCAGGCATGGTGGCTCAAGCCTGTAATCCCAGCACTTTGGGAAGCCAAGGCAGGCAGATCACCTGAGGTTGGGAGTTCAAGACCAGCCTGACCAACATGGAGAAACTCCATGTCTACTAAAAATACAAAATTAGCCGGGCATGGTGGCCTGTAATCCCAGCTACTCGGGAGGCTGAGGCAGGAGAATTGCTTGAACCTGGGAGGCAGAAGTTGCGGTTAGCGGAGATTGTGCCATTGCACTCTGGTCTGGGCAACAAGGGTGAAACCGTCTCAAAAAAATAAATAAATAAATAAATAAATAATAAATAAAATAAAATAAAATGGGAATAATAGGCCGGGCACGGTGGCTCAAGCCTGTAATCCCAGCACTTTGGGAGGCCGAGGCAGGCGGATCATGAGGTCAGGAGATCGAGACCATCCTGGCGAACACGGTGAAACCCCGTCTCTACTAAAAATACAAAAAATTAGCCGGGCGTGTTGGCAGGCGCCTGTAGTCCCAGCTACTCGGGAGGCTGAGGCAGGAGAATGGCGTGAACCCGGGAGGCGGAGCTTGCAGTGAGCCGAGATCGCGCCACTGCACTCCAGCCTGGGGGACAGAGCAAGACTCCGTCTCAAAAAAAAAAAAAAAAAAGGGAATAATAACACCTTCCTTGCAGGATTAAATGAGATAAAACCTGGAGAGCACTTAGTGCAGAGCCTGGTGGTTGAGACTTCAGTGTCTAGAGTCTGACTTGCCTGGGTTCAAATTTGGACTCTGCCATTTCATTATCTGTGACTTGGAGAACTCATTTAAACTTCTCAATTCTTCCATTCCCTCATCTATAATGGAAATGTGATGATACTACCTCTTAGAGTTGTAAGGATTTAGTAAGTTTTAGACGTAAAGTACTTGGAACAGTGCCTTCCTCATATTAAGCATTGTAGAAGTGTTAGCTGTAATTACTAGAGCTATCTCCCTCTTTTTCTAAAATAACACTGGTTTACAAGGAAACCAAAGAAGTCAACATTATAACTATCTCTAATTGTCATTATCATTATTACTTGAGGCAGAGTTTCGAAGCCACACTTGCTGACCTTCTGATTATTCCTTCCTTCAGCATCCCCAGCTGTTATTTGCCCAGCACTTTACATCTTAGAAATTTAAGGAGCCTATGCCTCATTCAAACTTTTCAGCTCACTTGGAAGAATGGCTACTTCATTTTTTAAAAAATTTATTGAGGTGAAATGAACCATTTTAAACTGAACATTTAGTGGCATTTAGTACATTCAGTCTTTTTACAGCCACCACCCCTAGTTCCAAAACATTTCCATTACTCCAAAGTAAAACCCCTTACCCATAAAGCATTTTCTTCCCCATCCCCTGAACATCTGGCAATCACCAATATGCATTCTGTCACTATGGATTTTTCTATTCTGGATATTACATAAAAATGGACTCACGGCCGGGCGCGGTGGCTCAAGCCTGTAATCCCAGCACTTTGGGAGGCCGAGGCGGGCGGATCACGAGGTCAGGAGATCGAGACCATCCTGGCTAACACGGTGAAACCCCGTCTCTACTAAAAATACAAAAAATTAGCCGGGCGCAGTGGCGGGCGCCTGTAGTCCCAGCTACTCGGGAGGCTGAGGCAGGAGAATGGCGTGAACCCGGGAGGCGGAGCTTGCAGTGAGCTGAGATCGCGCCATTGCACTCCAGCCTGGGGGACAGAGCAAGACTCCGTCTCAAAAAAAAAAAAAAAAAAAAATGGACTCACACAATACGTGGCCTTTTGTGACTGACTTCTTTCACTTGGCATAATGTTTTCAAGGTTCATCCACATGGTAGCATGTGTCAGTACTTTATTAATTTTCATGGCTGAATAATATTCCATTGTAAGTTTATACCACATTTTGTTTATCCATTGATCTGTTGGTGGACATTTGGGCTGTTTCCATTTTTGGGGCATCATGTGTGCTAAGAACATGTGTGTTACATGCTGGGTTGCATATCCCCTACTTTGGATACCTCTGGTTTGGTGGTAGGAGAGGTCAAGTGTGCTAAAGTTATTAGGGAAGGTCTCAGAAGAGTAATAGGAGGAAGGAATGAGTCTGAAATGTTTGAAGAAAGAATAGACATGCCCATGATGTCAGATCAGAGGAGGAAAATAGGCCGGGCACAGTGGCTCATGCCTGTAATCCCAACACTTTGGGAGGCTGAGGCGGGCAGATCACCTGAGGTCAGGAGTTTAAGACCAGCCTGGCCAACATGACAAAATCCCGTCTCTATTAAAACACAAAAATTAGCTGGGCATGGTGGCGCATGCTTGTAGTCCCAGTTACTCTGTAGGCTGAGGCACAAGAATTGCTTGAACCGGGGAGGTGGAGGTTGCAGTGATCCAAGATCGTGCCACTGCACTCCAGCCTGGGCGACAGAGGGAGACCCTGTCTCAAAAAAAAAAAAAAAGAAAGATATACAGTTGGCCAGGCACGGTGGCTCACGCCTGTAATCCCAGCACTTTGGGAGGCCAAGGCGGGCAGATCACAAGGTCAGGAGATTGAGACCATCCTGGCTAACACGGTGAAATCCTGTCTCTACTAAAAATACAAAAAATTAGCCGGGCTTGGTGGCAGATGCCTGTAGTCCTAGCTACTCGGTAAGCTGAGGCAGGAGGATGGCATGAACCCGGGGGGGCGGAGCTTGCAGTGAGCGGAGATCACGCCACTGTACTCCAGCCTGGGCGACAGAGCGAGACTCTATCTCAAAAAAAAAAAAGAAAAGAAAAAGAAAAGATATACAGTAAGGTCTTTATGCTTGGCAAAAAGGGTACATTTTTCAGATGAAGGAAAGAAAAAATAATGGCCATTTATGGAATGTCTTCACGTATCAGGCATTTTTACAGTTTCCAATACACAACCCATAAGAGGCCTCATCTTCACATGAGGAGAGGGTAAGTAATTTGTCCTAAGACACAAAGCTGGTGGTAAGTAGTGGAGCAAGGATTTGGATCTGTTTTGTTTGTTCATTCCTCATTCAGTTAATAAAAATTTTTTGGTGGACTGGTGGCTCACACCTGTAATCCCAGCAATTCAGGAGGCCAAAGTGAGAGAACCACTTGAGGCCAGGAGTTTGAGACCAGCCTGGACTACATCATGAGACTCCATCTCTATCAGAAATTTTTAAAATTAGCCAGAGGTGGTGGCACATTCCTGTAGTTCTAGCTTCCTGGGAGGCTGAGGCAGGAGGATCAGCTGAGCCCAGGAATTGGAGGCTGCAGTCAGCTATGATCATGCCACTGCACTCCAGCTTGTCTGAAAAAAGCTAAAATTGGCCGGTTATAGTGGCTCATGCCTGTAATCCCAGCACTTTGGGAGGCCGAGGCGGGTGGATCACCTGAGGTCGGGAGTTCGAGACTAGCCTGACCAACATGGAGAAACCCCATCTCTACTAAAAGTACAAAATTAGCCGGATGTGGTGGCACATGCCTGTAATCCCAGCTACTCAGGAGGCTGAGGCAGGAGAATCGCTTGAACCCAGGAGGCAGAGGTTGCAGCGAGCCGAGATCCTGCCATTGCACTCCAGCCTGGGCAACAAGAGGGAAACTCTGTCTCAAAAAAAAAAAAAAAAAAAAACTAAGGCCGGGCGCAGTGGCTTACACCGGTAATCCCAGCACTTGGGGAGGCCGAATAGGGCGGATCACGAGGTCAGGAGATCGAGACCATCCTGGCTAACACAGTGAAACCCCGCCTCTACTTAAAATACAAAAAATTAGCCGGGTGTGGTGGTGGGCGCCTATAGTCCCAGCTACTTGGGAGGCTGAAGCAGGAGAATAGTGTGAACTCAAGAGTCAGAGCTTGCAGTGAGCAGAGATTGCGCCACTGCACTCCAGCCTGGGCGACAGAGCGAGACTCCGTCTCAAAAAAAAAAAAAAAAAGCTAAAATTAAATTTTTTTAATGCTTAATATATGCCAGGCCCTGTGTTAGAGCTGGGCCTATAGCAGTAAACAAGGCAAAGTCCCTGTATGTACTCAAGGACTTTAAGCTCTAGCAGGGGAGACAAGCAGCAAACAAGTAAATGAATAATATGATAATTAGGGTTGTGGCAAATCAGTGAAGGGAATTGCTGGAGAATGACAGAATGGGAAGAGGGTGTGCCTTTAGCTTCAGTAGTCAAGGAAGGCCTGTCTCAGGAGGTGACAGTTAAGCTGGGCACGAAAGGATGAAAAAGAGCCAGAGGAAGAGCATTCTAAGCAGTTGGAACAGCGTGTGTAAGGGCCATGAAGTGAGACAGCAGTGCAGGCCAGTGTGGTTAGAGCACAGAAAACTGGGGGAGCAGATGAGGCTGAGGACAGAGGGTGGAGTCATATTCAGTCTGACTCCCAAACCTGTGACCTTTCCATGCCATCCTGCCCTGCAGGGACTTTGAAGTGTGGGGCTGGCCTGGGCTGGGTGCTGGGAGAGACAGAGCCATGTAAACAAACAGTTGCCCCAGCAGGTGACGTAAATGTGCT
>NW_026655614.1:0-6251 GCF_009828535.3 Hylobates moloch
TTTTGAGACGGAGTCTTGCTCTGTCGCCCAGGCTGGAGTGCAGTGGCACGATCTCGGCTCACTGCAAGCTCCACCTCCCGGGTTCACGCCATTCTCCTGCCTCAGTCCCCCGCGTAGCTGGGACTACAGGCGCCCGCCATCACGCCCGGCTAATTTTTTGTATTTTTAGTAGAGACGGGGTTTCAACATGTTAGCCAGGATGGTCTCGATCTCCTGACCTTGTGATCCGCCCGCCTCGGCCTCCCAAAGTGCTGGGATTACAAGCTTGAGCCACCGCGCCTGGCACACACTAAATTTCTTAAACTTAACAAGAAATCAACCTTTCACAGCCGCAGAACAACATTTCACTAGAAATAAATTTGATCCACAAAAAGGAATGCGGGTACGGTGGAAGGATGCAAAAACTAACGCATGGGAATTAGGCACGGTCATCATTTGGGGTAGGTGCTTTGCTTGTGTTTCCCCAGGAAAAGGACAACAGCCCGTGTGGGTCCCCTCCCGACAATTAAAACTGCACCATAACTCCACAAAGATGAAACCCTCCCAGAAACAAAAGGCAAAGACGCCTCAGAAACCAAAGAGCAACTTTCGCCGCCTGACACATAAACTGCATGACCTCCATATTGAGACAAAATCTCGCCGTGTGACCTACAACGCCGCTCATTCAACTCCACCAACATGGGGTCATTCATATAAAGGTTCTATCTCGTAAAACAGAAAATTTTTTAAAAGAAAAAGGCATTCCAAAAACGACCGGTAATGTAATTCTGGCTGCTTTTATGGTAGTCAGCGCAGCGGTAAGTACACCACCGGCTGGGGCAATTCATAATTACACTTACTGGGCATATGTTCCTCTTCCCCCTTCTAATTCGGTCTGTCTCCTGGATGGACTCCCCAGTAGAAGTCTACACTAATAATAGTAAATTCATGCCGGTCCCTAATGATGATAGGTTTCCAGCTCAACCAGAAGAAAAAGGTATGCACTTTAATCTGTCAATTGGCTGTAAATATCCACCAGTATGCACTGGGATGTCGCCTGGCTGTTTAGCTTATTCTTACCAGAATTGGATGTGGACCGTACCGTCCTTTACAGATGATTCTTATCAAGTACATAATGTGTTCAGTACTAATTCTTTTCAACTTCTCACTTTCAAACTTACTCCACATGAGGAATGCAGAGTTCCTCTCACTACCAAAAGTAATAAAACAGAAGGACTGCCAGACTGCCCAAAGAAACCTACAAAGGGGCCTTTTATAGTGACTTCAATGTTATGGGATGATTGTAATGTTCCCAAGGCCGTTTTGCTCCAAACTCTAGCCACGGGTATTGTTATTGATTGGCTCCAAAACGACATTATTGGCAAGATTGCTCCGGCAAAAATACCTCATGCTCGGAGTTTATTTCTTAGATTATATAAAGCATGGATGGCAGTCATACAGGCTGAGACAATGGGTGTCTCCTTACCCATCTAAATGGATGCATGCAGGCATTGCTCCTCCTAGACCAAAAAAGATTCATCCCTTTGTTACCGCAGAACATTCTGAACTATGGAAATTAGCTGCAACCTTGACAGGAACGAGGATACGGGACACTACCTATCAACTCCTTCGCACTAATACCAAAACACCCACATTCAGCATCACCTTCATTTCTCAACGGGTGATACCCATCAGGAGCTGTGTCAAACCCCCTTACATACTGTTGGTTGCAAATATAATTAGCATTCCCAATACACAAACTATAAAATGTGATAAGTGTAAACTGTTCACATGCGTTGATACTACTTTTAATCCCACTACAAGTATTCTCTTAGTAAAGGCTAGAGAGGGGGTATGAATACCAGTTTCTTTACATCGTCCATGGGAGTCTTCCCCCTCTATTCACATAGTCAATGAAGCTCTTAAAGGTATCCTCAAAAAAAAAAAAAAACAGATTTATTTTTACTCTTATTGCAGTCATTGCAGGATTAATTGCAGTTACTGCAACAGCAGCAACTGCTGGAGTTGCCATCCACAATTCTGTTCAAACCACTCACTATGTTAAAGCATGGCAAAAAAAACTCCAGACTCTGGAATTCTCAGGCTCAAACTGATCAAAAATTAGCTAATCAGGGGCCGGGCGCGGTGGCTCACGCTTGTAATCCCAGCACTTTGGGAGGCCGAGGCGGGCGGATCACGAGGTCAGGAGATCGAGACCACGGTGAAACCCCGTCTCTACTAAAAAATACAAAAAATTAGCCAGGCGTGGTGGCGGGCACCTGTAGTCCCAGCTACTCGGGAGAGGCTGAGGCAGGAGAATGGCGTGAACCCGGGAGGCGGAGCTTGCAGTGAGCCGAGATTGCGCCACTGCACTCCAGCCTGGCGACAGAGCGAGACTCCGTCTCAAAAAAAAAAAAAAAAATTAGCTAACCAAATTAATGATCTCCGCCAAAGTGTAACCTGGCTGGGAGACAGAGTTATGCACTTGGAACACCGTATGCAATTACAGTGTGATTGGAATTCTTCTGATTATTGCATAATGCCTTATGCTTATAATCAAGATCAACATAGCTGGGAAAAGGTTTCAAGACATTTAAAAGCCTGGGATGATAACTTAACCTTCAATATTTCACAACTTAAAGAGCAAATTTTTGAGGCTTCACAAGCCCATTTATCCACTGTTCCTGGCTCAGACATTTTTGAAGGCATAACTAATCAATTATCTGATTTTAATCCCTTCAAATGGCTCAAACCCTTCGGAGGATCATTGTTGTCACTGGCATTAATAATACTGGTATGCTTATGTTGTCTCCTTTTAGTCTGCAGATGCCTCCAAGGAGACTGAAACCAAGTCCGAAGTCAACGACAAGCAATGATGGCGATGGCGATCCTAGTTAATAAAAAAGGGGGAGATGTGGGCGACAAGCCACCCAGGCGCCGAGGCAAGAACTGGGAACATGAGCTGTTCCAGTATCATAAAATATAAAACAAGAATAGTTATACCAGATATAGATCTTAGATATGATTATATATCAATATCAATAATCACTAGTTGGTAGTAATTACCCTTTATTCCATTATTATAATAATCCTCGCTCTATAATTATAACCTAAGAAAAACCAGGCCATACAGAGATAGGAGCTGAGGGGACATAGTGCGAAGTGACCAGAAGACAAGAGTGCGAGCCTTCTGTTATGCCCAGACAGGGCCACCAGAAGGGCTCCTTGGTCTAGCAGTGACGCCAGCGTCTGGGAGGATGCCCGTTGCCAGGCGGACCGTGGTTTAGCGGTAGCGAAAAATGTCAAGGAACACCACCCGCTACTTAGCAGACCGGGAAAGGGAGTCTCCTTTTCCCCGGGGGAGTTTAGAGAAGACTCTGCTCCTCCTCCTCTTGTGGAGGGCCTGACATCAGTCAGGCTTGCCCGCAGTTATCTGGAGGCCTAACCGTCTCCCTGTGATGCTGTGCTTCAGTGGTCACGCTCCCAGTCCACCTTCATGTTCCATCCTGTACACCTGGCTCTGCCTTCTAGACAGCAGTAGCAAATTAGTGAAAGTACTAATAGTCTCTGATATGCAGAAATAATGGCGTAAGCTGTCTTTCTCTTTGTCTCCTCTCTCTCTCTGCCTCGGCTGCCAGGCAGGGAAGGGCCCCCTGTGCAGTGGACACGTGACCCACGTGACCTTACCTATCACTGGAGATGACTCACGCTCTACCCTGACCCTTTCGCTTTGTATCCAATAAATAACAGCGAAGCCAGATATTCGGGGCCACTACCGGTCTCCGTACATTGGTAGTAGTGGTCCCCCGGGCCCAGCTGTCTTTTATCTCTGTCTTGTGTCTTTATTTCTACACTCCCTCATCGCCGCACACGGGGAGAGACCTACCGACCCTGTGGGGCTGGTCCCTACATCTGGCGCTCTGATGTGGGGCTCTCCCTCGCTGTGTGAAGTTGCACTCTGAGTGCGGGATTCAGCAGAGGAGTTCAACGAGAGATTCCTGAGGACTGCGGTCAATAATCTTGGTGGTAAGCTAGAGCAGCGTATTCCGGGGACACCATGGGACAAGCCAGTACTAAGTAATCGGACTCGGGTAGAGTCACAGGCTCCCTTGAAGCCTGGTCCCTTTCCTACAAATCAGAGTCGGGTAGAGTCACAGGCTCCCTTGAAGCCTGGTCCGCAGTTGCCGTGGCAGCCTGGTTTTCAGGCCCATGAAAGATCTGCTCAGCAGGTAATCTGCTCTCAACCTGGCTTTCAGGTTTTCAACTCTCCTTCTATTCAAAATTCTACCCCTTTTTCTGCTCCTGGTCCGGTCGCAACTGCTGTTGCTAATACTACCATTGCCGCTCATAAGCGACAAATTACATACATCCCCGAAAATGACACTCCTCTTATGACGGCTATAGCTCAGGCAAGGGAATACGGGGATCCCAAAGCCTGGCAATTTCCTGTAATTTTACAACCTCCAGTACCTGCCACCCCAGCAGCACAAAATCACCCACAGCCCGTTGTTGATCTTGCTCAGCAGGTGGCTGATCTCATGGCGCCGTCACGCTCTGTATTAATATCTTGTTTTTCTGCATTACAACAAGCAGTCACAGCAGCTGGCTTGGTTATCGCCCCAGAAAAAGTTCAGACTTCATCCCCCTATCACTATTTAGGAATGCAGCTAAAGGACAAGGTCATTAAGCCTCAAAATGTTCAACTCAGACGAGACTCCTTAAAAACTCTAAATGATTTTCAAAAACTACTTGGAGATATTAATTGGATTCGTCCCTCCTACTTAGGCTCTGTCTAATCTTTCCGCAACATTACGGGGCAATCCTGATTTACACAGCAAAAGGTCTTTGACTCCTGAGGTGGATTCTGAATTACGACTTACAGAAAAATGCATTCAACAGTCTCAGGTTACCAGAGTGAATCCACATTTACCTTCTGAAATACTAATTTTTCCCACTGAACATTCTCCAACAGGACTCATTATTCAGTCACATACTTTAACTGAATAGTGTTTTCTTCCACACAACTCTTTACGGACACTATCTAGATCAAATTTCTACCTTAATTGGTCAGGCTCGTTCTCATCTCCTTCGTCTTTTGGGAACAGAGCCCCAAAAAATCATTGTTCCCCTTACCCGATTACAAGTTCAACAGGCTTTTGCTACTTGCATCGCTTGGCAAGTGCATTTGGCAGGTTTCCCGGGTGTAATTGATAGTCACTCTCCTAATATAAAATTATTTCAGTTCCTTAAACTCACTGCTTGCACTTTACCTAACATTACTAGAAACACCCCATTACCTGAAGCTGTCACTGTTTTCACTGATGCTTCCTCTAACGGCCGAGCAGCATATACAGGACCAAGAGAACGTGTTCTTAATACAGGAGCTATTTCAGCACAACGAGCTGAACTGCTTGCTGTTATGGCTGTCCTTGAAGATTTTCCTGAACCAGTTAACGTCGTCTCTGACTCAGCATATGTAGTACATGTTGCTCGCAACATGGAAACTGCCTTAATCAAATTTTTGTCTGATGATAACCTATTCTTTCTTTTTCAAAAGTTTCAGTCTGTGCTCAGAGCAAGGTCTTCTGCTTTCTACATTACTCACATTCCGGCCCACACACCCCTCCCCGGACCCCTCTCTGCAGCAAATGCCGGAGCTGATACATTAGTTACTCCCGTTTTTACAGATGCAAAAAATTTTCATGCTTTAACTCATGTCAATGCTGCGGGACTCTGAAAAAAGTTCCCCCTTACATGGAAACAAGCTAAAACCATTGTACGTCACTGTCCTACTTGTCAAGTGTTAATTTTACAGCCACTGTCTTCAAGAGTTAACCCTAGAGGACTTTCACAGAATGCTCTCTGGCAAATGGACATGACTCATTATCCTGCTTTTGGCAAGCTTTCTTTTATACGTGTAACTATTGATACGTTTTCTCATTTTATTTGGGCCACTTGTCAAACAGGAGAAAGTACAGCTCATGTTAAACGACATATGCAGGCCGGGCGCGGTGGCTCACGCTTGTAATCCCAGCACTTTGGGAGGCCGAGGCGGGTGGATCACGAGGTCAGGAGATCGAGACCACGGTGAAACCCCGTCTCTACTAAAAATACAAAAACTTAGCCGGGCGTGGTGGCGGGCGCCTGTAGTCCCAGCTACTCGGAGAGGCTGAGGCAGGAGAATGGCGTGAACCCGGGAGGCAGAGCTTGCAGTGAGCCGAGATCGCGCCACTGCACTCCAGCCTGGGCGACAGAGCGAGACTCCGTCTCAA
>NW_026655614.1:6351-6820 GCF_009828535.3 Hylobates moloch
AAAAAAAAAAAAAAAAAAAAAAAAAAAAAAACGACATATGCTTTCCTGTTTCTCAGTTATGGGCTGTCCCGAGAAACTAAAAACTGATAACGGCCCCGGCTACACTAGTGCTGCTTTTAAAAAGTTTATTCAGACATGGGCAATTACACAACTGGCATCCCCTATAACTCTCAAGGACAGGCTTTGGTTGAATGAGCCAATAAAACACTCAAAGATCAACTTCAAAAACAGGATACTGGCCAGGCGTGGTGGCTCACGCCTGTAATCCCAGCACTTTGGGAGGCCGAGGCGGGCCGATCACGAGGTCAGGAGATCAAGACCATCCTGGCTAACACGGTGAGACCCCGTCTCTACCTAAAAATACAAAAAATTAGCCAGGCGTGGCGGCACACACCTGTAGTCCCAGCTACTCGGGAGGCTGAGGCAGGAGAATGGCGTGAATCCGGGAG
Organism: Hylobates moloch; assembly: GCF_009828535.3. Classification (NCBI taxonomy): domain Eukaryota; kingdom Metazoa; phylum Chordata; class Mammalia; order Primates; family Hylobatidae; genus Hylobates; species Hylobates moloch. Next base: position 6,801 of record NW_026655614.1, read on the forward strand.
GCGGAGCTTGCAGTGAGCCA
>NW_026655615.1:0-6820 GCF_009828535.3 Hylobates moloch
CTGAAATTGGTCCTTGCCACCCAGTGGCCAGGGTGACAAGGTGAGGCTCTAACACTATACCACTCCCTGCATCCCATTCTAGGCTTTTCTGGCTTTGCCCTCCCAGCTGTTCCAAGCCAGGCTGGAGGAGGAGGAGAAGGAAGAGTCACCTGTGGTAAACTGGAGCCTGCATATGGTGTGGCTCTGCAGCTGGTCTCATGAGATTGGTGACAGCGACGGAGACTGCAGCTAGACTGGAGTGGTAGGAGGGTGCCCGCGGGGGCAAGGTGGTAGGAACCTTGTAGGGTGGGCTGCTGCATTGAGGGCGTCAGCGGTTGTATTCCCATCGGTGCTAGTGGTGGTAGCAGCAGCAAGTCTGTGGGTTGGGAAGGGGGAGTAGGAGCACTGCAGGGCCCAGCCGGACCTAGGGGTGGGGAGGAACCTGCGGGTACTGTACCGGGCCTCGGTGGCAGTGGTGGAGGCGCACCGAGGGAAAGGAGTCCTCCCCCTTCTCCTGCAATCTCTGGAGGGTGCCCTCCTCCTGCTGGTGACTGAGCCAGGTGTGAGGGGCAGAATTGTCTCATTCTTAACAAAACTTATGGGGTGACTATTTGTGTATCTTTTTTGTTCCTCTTTTGTTGTGATAGTCTCGGACTTTTTCAAATTTCATGAATTGGGGAAGGGGATAAAAGGTATCATAGTAGGACTTCTAATTCCCACACCTGCTCATTTTTCTTCTAGTCTGTATTGTCATCTTCTCATCTTCTTGTTTCTCTACATTTTCTTTTGATGCTGCTTCTATTTCGTGTTTCTATTGTGGTTTATCCTTCTCTTTTAGTTTTCTTTATGCCAAGCAATGGCCTTAACAAACAACAAACCGAAACTGAATGAAAAAGAAACTGCTTGTCCCTGTGTTGTATTTTTAAAATAACTGGTCTCTTACTATGTTTTAGAGGTGAGGAAAAAAATCAGTTGTATTAGTTACTTGAATAGGTATGCTTTCATGATCGTGTTAACCCACTTAGGTCTAGTGGTCCATTATTAGAATGCTGAGCATGAGGAAGTTACTTCCATCCTACTGCTTAGGGTCGTCGACAAGGTCTGATTTTTCACTCATGGAAAAATTCAAAAAATTGCATCCTCTGGCATCAGTGGGCTAATGGGTTGTAAGTAGTTACTCACGGAATCAAAAAATGAAGCATCACATAAAATATCAGTAGCAAACAGCCATTTCATCTCACAGTTGTCTGGAGCTATGCAAGAGTCATGGGGGTAATAAGTTCCAATTTATGAGATTATTAAGTGAACTGTATTCTCTTCATTTTATGTCTCTGCCACCGTTTTCTTTTTTTCTTTCTTTCTTTTCTTTTTTCTTTTTTTTTTTTTTTTTTTGAGACGGAGTTTCACTCTTGTTGCCCAGGCTGGAGTGCAATGGGGTGATCTCAGCTCACCGCAACCTCTGTCTCCTGGGTTCAAGTGATTCTCCCGCCTCAGTCTCCCGAGTAGCTGGGATTACAGGCATGTGCCACCATTCCCAGCTAATTTTGTATTTTTGGTAGAGACGGGGTTTCTCCATGTTGGTCAGGCTGGTCTTAAACTCCTGACCTCAGGAGATCCACTTGCCTCAGCCTCCCAAAGTGCTGGGATTACAGGTGTGAGCCACCATGCCAGGCTCTCTGCCACCATTTTCAAGAGTATTGTCACCTGCATGAGCAAACCTGGTTCATCACCACCTCTTTGCAAGAGAAAAAGGAAGGGGGGGAGAATCATGTGTAACTTTTTTTTTTTTTTGAGACAATGTCTAGCTCTTGCCCCCAGGCTGGAGTACGATGGCGTGATCTTGGCTCACTGCAACCCCCACCTCCTGGGTTCAAGCAATTCTCCTGCTTTGGCCCCCTGAGTAGCTGAGATTACAGGTACCTGCCACCACCCCTGGCTAATTTTTGTATTTTTAGTAGAGACAGGGTTTCACCATGTTGGTCAGGCTGGTCTAGAACACCTGACCTTAGGTGATACACCTGCCTTGGGGAACAGGTGGTGTTTGATTATATGAGTAAGTTCTTTAGAGGTGATTCATGAGATTTTGGCGCACCCAACACCTGTGCAGTATACACTCTATATAATTTGTAGTCTTTTATTCCTCACCCCCCCCCACTTTTTCTCCCAAGTCCCCAAAGTCCGTTGTAGTATTCTAATGCCTTTGCATCCTCATAGCTTAGCTCCCTCTTACTAGCGAGAGCATACGATCTGTGCTTTTACATTCTTACGTTACTTCACTTAGAATGATAGTCTCTGATCGGCTGGGGGCGGTGGCTCATGCCTGTAATCCCAGCACTTTGGGAGGCCAAGGCAGGCGGCTCACAAGGTCAGGAGATCAAGACCATCCTGCCTAACATGGTGAAAACCTGTCTCTACTAAAAATACGAAAAATTAGCTGGGCATGGTGGCGGGCTCCTGTAGTCCCAGCTAACTTGGGAGGCTGAGGCAGGAGAATGGCATGAACCTGAGAGGCAGAGGTTGCAGTGAGCTGAGATCATGCCACTGCACTCCAGCCTGGGTGACAGAACGAGACTCTGTCTCAAGGAAAAAAAAGGAATAATAATAGTCTCTGATCCCATCCAGGTTGCTGTGAATCCTGTTATTTTTTCCCCTTTTTATGGCTGAATAGTATTCCATGATGTATATCACAATTTCTTAATCTGCTCATTGATGGGCATTTGGGCTGGTTACATACTTTTGCTATTGTGAATTGTGCTGTTATAAACTTGCGTGTGCAGGCATCTTTTTTATATAATGACTTTTCTCCTCTGGGTAGATACCCAGTAATGGAATTGCTGGATTAAATAGTAGTTCTAGTTTTAGTTCTTTAAGAAATCTCCACACTGTTTACTATAGTGGTTGTACTAGTTTACATTCCCACTAGCAGTATAACAGTGTTCCCTTTTCACCAAATGCCCACCAATATTTTTTATTTTTTGATGTTTTGATTATGGCCCTTCTTGCTGGAGTAAGCTGGCATGGCATTGTGGGTTTTTTTTTTTTTTTTTGAGACGGAGTCTGCTGTGTTGCCAGGCTGGAGTGCCGTGGTGTAACCTTGGCTCACTGCAACTTCTACCTCCCGGGTTCAAGGGATTCTCTTGCCTCAGCCTCCAGAGTAGCTGGGACTACAGGTGCCCGCCACCACTCCTGGCTAATTTTTGTATTTTTAGGACAGACGGGGTTTCACCATGTTGGCCAGGGTAGTCTCGATCTCTTGACCTGGTGATCCACCCACTTCAGCCTCCCAAACTGCTGGGATTTCAGGTGTGAGCCACTGCGCCCAGCCTGACATTGTGGTTTTGATTTGTATTTCCCTGATTATTAGTGATGATGAGCATTTTTTCATGTTTGTTGGCCATTTTTTATATCTCCTTTTGAGAATTGTCTATTCAAGTCCTTAGCCCATTATTTGAAAGGATTGGTTTTATTTCCTGTTAATTTGAGTACCTTGTAGATTCTGGATATTAGTCCTTTCTCAGATGTATAGATTGTGAAGATTTTCTCCCATTCCGTGGGTTGTCTGTTTATTCTTCTAATTATTGGTCTGCTGTGCAGAAACTTTTTGGCTTAATTAAGTCTCACCTGTTTATCTTCATTTTGTAGTCGCACTTGCTGTTGGGTTCTTGGTCATGAAGTCTCTGCCTAAGCCAATGTGTAGAAGGGGTTTTCCAGTGTTACCTTCTAGAAATCTTATGGTTTCAGGTCTCAGATTTAAGTTGACTTTTGTATAAGGTAAGAGATGGGGATCCAGTTTCATTTCTTGGGATGTGGGTTGCCAATTATCCAAGCACCATATGTTGAGTAGGGTGTCCTTTCCCCACTTTGTTTTTGTTTGCTTTGTCAAAGACCAGTTGGCTGTAAGTATTTGGATTTACTTCTTTGTTCTCTATTCTATTCCATTGGTCTATGTGCTTATTTTTATACCAGTATCATGCTGTTTTGCTGACTATGGTCTTGTAGTATAGATTGAAGTCAGGTAATGTAATGCGTCCAGGTTTGTTCTTTCTGCTTAGTCTTGCTTTGGCTATGCGGGCTCTTTTTTGATTCCATATGAATTTTAGAATTATCAGGAGTCACCGGGTGCTGCGGCAGCTTCAGGATAACTTGAGGGCGCATCCTGGGGAAGAAACACCTCCTGTCCGTGGCGCTGACTGCTGAGGACAGAGCTTTGGTGTGGCTTCTCCATGGCCCAGCTTCTTTGGAGCATTTTTCTTTCATGGTAAGTACAGAAGCTTTCGTTTTCTGGAATGTTCTGTGTATTTCTGCTACATTCTCGCTCCTTTTTTCTCTCTTGATATCTTACCATTAATTTTATAGTAGTACTCATTCCCTGAGAGCTTTTGAGGTTGGAACGTGTAGGAGGCTTTAGGGCTGTTTCTGAGGGAGACTCCCCATATAGGTGGAGAGAGAGGAAAGCTCTGGCTGTGGGAGGAAGGGGAAGCCCAGCCCAGGTGGGGTGTAGGGGCCAGGCCCCAGTTTGGCTGCCTTGCTTTCAAGCCTCAGATGGAAGGAAAGGATCCAGCTTAACCTCCAGGATTTGCTGATTTTTTAAACTGTTTTTATTTTTTTAGAGATACAGTCTTGCCCTGTTGCCCAGGCTGAAGTACAGTGGTGGATCTCAGCTCACTGCAACCTCCATTTTCTGGGCTCAAGGGATTCTCCAGCCTCAGCCCCAACAGTATCTGGGCCTGTGCCACCACGCTCAGCTATTTTTTTTTTTTTTTTTGTATTTTTGGTAGCGACAGGGCTTCGCCATGTTGCTTGGGCTTGTCTCAAACTTCTGAGCTCATAGCAATCCTTGTGCCTCAACTTCCCAAAGTGCTGGGATTACAGGCATTAACTACTGCTCCCGGTCTGGTGAATTTTTAAATCTGTGTCTCTGCCGTCCGGACATAGGGGGTCACATTTCTCCACTCCCTGCAGTGCCTGCCTAACTCTGTCCCTCTAGTCATGGCCACCTGACCGGGGGAAGGGACCTTTAGTGTGGTTTACTGTCCTCTTTGCAGAAATGTCTATTCAGGGTCCCTGCTCAGTTTTGGGTGGATCATTGGTTTTTTTGGTTGCTACTTAGTACTGTTAATGTGTTGCATATTTGCTATAACAACCCCTTAGTTATGTTATTAATGTGATTCCTCAAAACATTCTCCCAGCCTTTCTTTTTGGGTTCATTGTTGCCTTTTCCTTGGAAAAACTTTTCACTTTGATGTAGCCATGCATGTTTTTTTATGGCCAGGCATGATGGCTCATGCCTGTAATCCAAGCACTTTGCAAGGCCAAGGTGGGCAGATCACTTGAGGCAAAGAATTTGAGACCAGCCTAGGCAACACGGCAAAACTTCATCTCTACAAAAAATACAAAAAAATTAGCCAAGCGTGGTGGTGTGTGCCTGTAGTTCCTTCCAGCTATTCAGGAGGCAGAGGTGGGAGGATCACTTGTGCCAGAGAAGTCATGACTGCAGTGAGCCATAATCATGCCACTGCACTCCAGCCTGAGTGACAGAGTCCCTATAGTTATCACTTCTATGTTTCCCTCAAATTTTCTAACTTTTTTTTGAGAGTCTCATTCTCTCACCCAGGCTAGAGCACAGCGGCGTATCAGGGATTGTGAGTCCTCCAACTTAGTTTCTATTTCTCAGGATTCCTTAGACATTCAGGGCCATTTGTGGTTCCATTTCTTAAATTTCTGTGCATCATAAAGTATATAATTAGTCTGCTGGGACTGTTGTTCCTCTGGGACATTTCGATTCTTGTATATTTTTAGTAATGATAAAATCAGGGTACTTGGCATATCTGTTCTCTCATACGGGTATTATTATTCTTCTGTGAAAACATTGGAATTGCTCCCTGTAGCTTTTTTCAAAAATATAGTATTAACCAGAATCACCGAGCTGTGGTATAGAGCTCAAGAATGTATCTGTCCCAACTAACTGCAGCTTTGTTTCCACAAGCAATCCTCCCATTCCCTCCTTCCCCTCTCCTCAGAAAACCACTACTTATCAAAGGCAAAGTTTTCTGGATTCCATGTAAGTGAGATGAATCTGTGCTTGTTTTTCTATGTCTGGTTTATTTTATTTAACATATTTTCCAGGTTCATCCGTATGGCTCCAAATGAAAATTACATTACTTTGTTATGGATGAAGAATATTGCGCTGTGCAGATATACTGCAGTTTCCTCATCCCCTCATCTGTGGATGGACAGGTAGGTTGATTCCGTATCTTCTATATTGTGAATACTGTCATGAAACATGGGAAGGCAGGTAACTCCTTAAGGTACCGGTTTCCTTTGCTTTAAATGCATATGCAGTGTGAGGAACATCCCAACTTTTTCAGTGTATTCACTGATTCACATTAGCATCAATAGTGTATAAGAGTTTCCCTTTCTGTAAGTCTACACTGGCTGCTACCTTCCAAAAATGTTATTGCTGTTTTGGGTAATATTCATTCTCAGTGGAGTTTGATGGTATCTGATATTGGAGTGTGATTCTGACTTACATGTTTGGAGTGATTAGTGATGTGGAAAATCTTTTTTTTTTCACCTATGAATCAGTTTCATGTCCTTTGCAGAAGTGATTGTGCAGGTCCTCTGTATATTTTTAGCTTGTGTATTTTTTTAATATTTCCCCCCTTAGTAGCTTTAGTGCTTGAATATGTTAGATAACAACCCCTTCCAAAATTACAATTTTCCACAATCTTAACCCAATCATCCTTTCCACCAAGGTAAGATGCTTTCTCTTTGGGTTCATTGTTTCCTCCCCCATGCAGAAGCTCTAAAGTGTTGGTCTCACAGTTTTTTATTTGCTTTT
>NW_026655616.1:0-3335 GCF_009828535.3 Hylobates moloch
GAAAGTCACCTGTGGGAGATTTACTCATTTTTCTGTGAGTATCTCCCGTGTATCCATAAGGTATACATGTTTTTAAACTTTTCTGTTTTTCTCATTTTAATCTGTCAGTTTTTACAGAGGGTCCCATCTAAGAATTCCAAAAACATAGAAAATTTTTTTCTTCCCCATTACAAGTTGGGCAGTTTTTTCTAAAGCTAAACAAGTCTCACCTTACAATCCAAAAATCACATTCCTAAGTATTTTGACAACTACTTTGATGTTATTTCCAAACAAAAGCTACCATGCAATTATTTACAGAAGCCCTATTCATAATGACCAAAGGAAAAAAAAAAAAGGAATCAGAAAGTCTTACAATAGATGACTGGGTGGGAATCCACTCAGACATCAAAAGCTGTTATAAAGATTATGTAAATGAAAACATTTGAGATACCGAAGATAAAGAAAGAAATCTTACCAGAACTTACTTTATCCAATTAAAGCAGAGCTCCCAGAAAAATACAACTGCCATTAACCCCATCCAAGGAGTTTCTTGCAAATTCAGCTGCCATGGAGACAGCATACTCTTTTCCATTAGCACTGACAAATGAAAATGAAATCCTAAGCTCCCAACTGACTGAACAGACCCATTTTTGGCTGAGGGGACCCCAGAGTAACTTTCAAAACTGAGTTCTCAGCTTTGCTAGGATGGGATGATGGGGGTCAGTTACACATTGTTATACGCCCTCCTTTGCTAACCATGATGAGGCTTTCTTCCCTAAGGATTTAACAGAAACCAGCCCTTTCAAAGGCTCCACCACTGATGTCAGCCTCTCCTTTCTTGCCTGATAAGAGACCACCCATGACAGAGAGGTTCTGGCCAGTGTACAGAGGATGCACAGAGCGAGTTTTCATGTCCTATGCTTCACCTTTTAATGTCAGAGGGCTGAAAATTCCACCCTGGGATCATGCTAACACTGCCATTTTTTGTACATGGGACCCATGAAGAAGCAAGAAACTCAATTGCGCATGCATGCATTTCTCCTTCCATAAATATTCATGACTCCTCCTAGAGCTTATTAAATAAATGTATTTGGCCATTCCACTCAGCATAAATTACTATTTCCTTTACCTCCTCCTTGAAGCATCTGTTTCTGGCTTCTGGCTGGAGGCTATGCTTCCCAGCCTGTCAGAAGGACAACCCTGCAGGCTGCAACCCTTTATAGGAAATACATCTCTCACTGGGTGCGGTGGCTCATGCCTGTAATCCCAGCACTTTGGGAGGCCAAGGCAGGTGGATCACCTGAGGTCAGGAGTTTCAAACCAGCCTGTCCAACATGATGAAACCCTGTCTCTACTAAAAATACAAAAAATTATCCTAAATTGACTAATTTAAAATTGACTAAATTCCCCGTTCTCAAACTTCTGCTGACTATGTGTTCCACCAATATGGAATTACTTCTACTTCCTTTCCTGTTTGGATGACTTTACTAAGAATTATTTCAAACTTTAGTGGCTCCTTTGAGAAAATTTTTATCTTCAAAATTGCCTCCTTTTAGACCTTCCCTTTCCCAATTGAGTCTCTCAACTCCCTATAATCACTGAAATTTTAGGCACCCTGCTCCAAGCCTTGGAGGCTCTCAATGTGCTAAAGAATCTGCAAAAGCAAACACCTGGGGCTGAAAAATAAAATAGAAAAAAAATTATTTCTCACCCTCCATAAGATTATACGTCAAAACAAACAAAAAAAAACCTTAAAAATCTCCAAAAATGCTGGTGAGAGAAAAGCTTTAGCCCTCATATGAAGAAGAAAAAAACTTGTTCCATTTTCCAGATACAGTTATAATACAAATATAAAATGGGGCAAAGACAAAAACCAATTCTTCTATATAAACTAGTGAATTTTGTAGTTATTGTAATCACATTAGTCAGGGTTCTCCAGAAAGGCAGAATCAATAGGATATATGTAGATAGACAGATGAGATAAGATTCATTAGGGGAATTTGTTCACATAACTATGGAGGCTGAGAAGTTCCACAATAGCCTGTCTCCGAGTTGGAGGACCAGGAAAGCTGGTAGCATGGCTCACTCCAGACACAAAGGACTCAGAATCAGGGAAGCCAGTGGTGTAACTCTGATTCTGAGGCCAAAGGTCTGAGACCCTGAAGTTCTGATGTCAAGGGCAGGAGAAGAAAAATGTTTCAATTTCAGAAGGAGATAATTCACCTTTCCTTTTCCTTGTTGTTCTATCTGGGCTCTCAACCAATTGGATGATGCCTGTATTCATCCATTTTTATACAGCTATGAAGAAATACCTGAGTCTGAGCAATCGATAAAGAACAAAGAGGTTTAATGGGCTGACAGTTCCACATGGCTGCAGGGGCCTCACAATCATGGCAGAAGGGGAAGCAAAGCCGTCCTTCTTCACATGGCAGCAACAAGGAGAAGTGCTGAGCCAAAGGGGAAAAACCCCTTATGAAACCATCAGATCATGAGAACTCACTCACTGTCATGGGAACAGCATGGCAGTAACCACCACCGTGATTCAATCACCTCCCACTGGGTCCCTCCCACGACATGTAGGGATTATAGGAACTACAATTCAAGATGAGATCTGGGTGGGGGCACAGCCAAACCATATCAGTGCCCATCCACATTGGGTCATGGTTATCTCAGTGTCTTCCAGAAACACCCTCACAGATATGCCCAGAAATTGTGTTTTACCAGCTATGTGTGTCTCTTAATCCAATTAAGTAGATGTCTAAAATTAGCCATCAGAATATTTATGCCCGATTCATGGCTGAAATTTCAGGATGAAAGCTATGAAATCTCTATTTGTGTTTGTATATCTATTAATGTATGTTATATATATGTGATATTTTCCTAACTCCAGATAGCATTGCAAAATTCATTTATAAAATCCTCTAAAAGTGCTCTATTCTAACTTGGCTTGGAAAAAAATAAACATTTATAAAGAAATATTCACCAAACCCTAGAAATATAGGAAATGATCAAATGTGTTTTAAGTTAACACGATTTGGATAAAACTTAGTTAAATAAGATTAATATAATATTTTTGATGTAATAAAACAACTATGTCTTCAAAGGTATCACTATTGAATATAAAACAAACATAAATTCCTATTCTGCTTGAGTTCTAGTCAAATAAGCTAATATTATACTTACTAGAAATGTAAAATCTTAAAGCTTATAGATTTGATTCTAATTAATTTGTCATTCTTATGAAAAACGTTATTGTCTTATGGTGAAAAGATACACATATATTTAGAGTTAGCCAGCTGGATTCAGTTTAGATGATCCCAATTTTGTTGCGACATCCAAAACATCATAATCAGGAG
>NW_026655616.1:3435-6816 GCF_009828535.3 Hylobates moloch
GCTTCTGGCTTTAACATCCACAATGAACACAAGCGTGTTGTTTTCTTCTATCTTCTCCTGGCTGACTCAGTGGTCAGCGGAAACTTGATGATAGCACAGTGGTCAAGCTTGTTTCTCCTGGGGATGCTGTTCCGAGGATATCTGGGCTGCCTCTGGAGTCGCAGTGTCTTGGGCTGCCTGAAGGTGAGTGACATGCGGATCTTCTTTTTTGTGTGTGGCTGTGGACACCTTTCAACACTGCCTTCGTGGCCTTTAAAGCCTTCGCTTTGGCTTCGGCTTTAGGAGGGGCAGGAGCTTCCTTCGCTTTCGGCGCCATCTTGTGAAAAGCGAAAAGCATTATTTCAAAAACAATCTGTTTACAGTAAATCTGCCTAATAGTAGTTTCCAAAGTACTTTTGGTAACTTTTAACCTTAAAGTTAAGCTAAGTAAAAGATTTGCCTTAAATATCTAGACCATTTATAAATAAGATACAATACTAAAACGTTAATTACTGAACATAAATAATTCAAGTTTATATACTTTTGGCTTCCTATTTTTACAGAGAGACTAAAGATATTTTGGCCCATTAATAAACATCTTTCTTTCTGCCACACTAAGAAATTGTATTATGAGGAAATACATCCCTCTAGATGTTGGGAGATGGTATATTCCTACATTTTCTAACCTACTATAGAATGCTAATATACGACAGCTTATAACTGTCTACTTCCTAGTTTTCTCTGGAAAATAAGAGATTACTAAGTATTAAAATTATAATCAATATATGTAAATAAAACTACTAGACATAATAGAATAACTAGAAACAACTCTATGCAAAATATGCAAGAAAAGTAGGGCATGTTTCAGAAGTAAAGTAGGTTGTATATTTTATAAGGAAAATGATACATAAGATACAAATAAAAAGAGATACCTAACTTTCCCTGTGTTATATTTGTATGGGTAAAATGTTATGTTTTCAGAAATTATATAAAATTCCTGGAAATGTGTCAATGTCCTCCTTATCCATGCTATGTGCCAGTATAGAGTAATGAGTCATAATTCCAATTATTATTTTAAATTTTGTGCCAGGTGCACTGGCTCATGCCTGTAATCCCAGCACTTTGGGAGGCTGAGGCGGGTGGATCACAAGGTCAGGAGATCCAGACCATCCTGGCTAACCCGGTGAATCCCCGTCTTTATTAAAAATACAAAAATTAGCCAGGCATGGTGGCGGGCGCCTGTAGTCCCACTCGGGAGGCTGAGGCAGGAGAATGGCGTGAACCCGGGAGACAGAGCTTGCAGTGAGCCAAGATCGTGCCACTGCACTCCAGCCTGGGTGACAGAGCAAGACTCTGTCTCTAAATAAATAAATAAATGTTGTATGCCACAGAAAAAATCGAATATCCTTGTCAGTTGTGGTATAATGAACTCTCATCAGATCTTTCATCACAGCCATTTCATACTCTATGTTATTTAGATATTACTTCCCCCTGATGCTTTTCTGAAAGCTCCTGCAATCAGCTACAGGTCAGAATGTTCATCTCCAACACAGGACTCCCTCTGAGACTCACGGAAAAGCCCATGTACTCTGGTTATAGGCTTCTGAAGGTATTGCTTAAATAACTTTAAGACCATGCACTTGATTCAACGAAGATCTCCAGAAGTCTGGTTGAGAAATTGATGGGTTCATGACACTGCTAACCCAAGATCCAGCAAGACTGGAATTGATTACATGGCACTGAATGAACTGATGAAAATTGATTATAATTTCATAGCTTTTTGGAGCACTGCTGGTTCTTTAATGTTCTAGTTTCTGGATTTAAGAAATCTCTTTCTCTTAATCTAACTGTAACTTACAACAATTTAGTAGATTACACTTTTGTAAACAGAAATGAAGCATTTATCTTTTTTCCCTGCCTGATTTTTCCAGAATTTTGAAATCCTTACTGAATACTCTTATTTTCACGATGATATAGTTGATAGCAAAAGTCCAGTAAGAATCTATTCACTTTATAACAGGACATAATTGGAAATTTTGGTTATTTTACTGGAATATCATATTTAGGAAGTGTACCTAAGATCAGTTATGACCAGCAATTTTAAGGAAGTAAGGTTGACTTTTATGGAGACAATGCTTACAAAGCACTGTGAGAAATGGGAAAGTTCTTCCTCAAAGATTATAAAGTCACAGCTATCCACTATTTTTATGTGTGTGTGTGTGTGTGTGTGTGTGTGTGTGTATTCCAAATCACTTGTCCTAGCTTGCTCCAGCAGGCCTGGACAGAACTAGACAAGCCCCAGCCCATAGTGCATGCTATTCCTTATTTGGAAATGCTTCCTTAACTATCCCTGGGCAACTTCCTTTCCTTTCTTTGTTCTATTCCCCTTACCTAATTAAGAAAGTTTTAAACTAATAGCCAATCAGGTAAAGTGTAAAATGTGAGGTCCTATTTCAGCCAATGGAAACTGGACACAGCACTAGGGTAGACATATCAGGTTATAAGTAACTCTGTCTCCTTTGTTTGGTGTGCTCTTGTGGCTGGACAGCTATTGAGTAGCAGCCTTTATGCAGAAAGTAAAGCTCGCCTCGCTAAGAGATCATTTATTTCCATGTTAATTCTTTTTTTTTTTTTTTTTGGAACACCAAAGACTTCTTTCCCAACAGCACTCTGAGAAAAGCCAGCCTGATACCTAGATTACAGGGTTCGCAGCCTTACAGGTTAGTAAAGAAGGTCATTTCCTGGTAGGCCCAGGAATTTAGGGATATTTTGGGGGCTTCAAGAGGAGAGGAATTCACACAAAGCTATGAGGACTGCAGCTGAAATCTGATAGTATGTTCTTAGCTTGGCTTTTAGCCTGAATTAGACCTTTAAAAGTGAAATCTGAGATTCTGTATGAAAACTCCCAGCAAAGAAACTTGAAAGCACCTATGTAGTCATATCCTGTTCTTGCTGCACTTATGTAAATAATCAAGCAAAATCTAACAAAACTAGACTTATTTTTAAAACAAGAATAGTCTTACTCTATGATCAAAAATGATGGTTACTACAGAGAGAAATTTCATGTTTCAATGGAAAACTACAACGTGGCCAGGCATGGCAGCACATGCCTATAATTCCAGCACTTTGGGAGGCCAGGAGCTCAAGACCAGCCTGGGTGAAATGGTGAAACCCCATCTCTACCAAGAACACAAAACTTAGATGGGCATGATGGCATGTGCCTCTAGTCCCAGCTAACCATGAGGCTGAGGAGGGAGGATCACTTACACCCAGGAGGTAGAGGTTGCAGTGAGCTGTGATTGCACCTTTGCACTCCAGCCTGGGTGACAGAGCCAGACCCTGTCTCAAAAAACATTTTTTTTAAAGGAAAACTATAGCTATTGTGGACTATCAGATTCTAGT
>NW_026655617.1:0-6814 GCF_009828535.3 Hylobates moloch
AAAAAAAAAAAAAAAAGAAAAGAAAAAGAGAAGAGGTGAGCCTGAGATGCCCACAGGCCTTGAAAAACTAGGGTTTCAAATGGAAAGAGAGAGGGATGGTCCAGAGGGAAGGTAACTGGGAACAGAGGAAAGTGCCACAGGGTCGGGGAAGCCTTAAATACTAGACTGAGCAGTTTAGGTTTAATGACCAGGAGGCAATGGGCAATCTTGCTGGAAGGTTTTCAGCAATACTGACATCCTCCATCAGAAAGACAACGCAAGTTACCACATCACTACCCACCCCCAACGCCACCCCCCACCCCACACACACCACCCCCCAGCAACAGCAATCATTACTTGATAGCTCTTAGGTACCAGGCAACAGATGTCTCAGGTTCTAAGGCACATTTCTTTTAACATTTCTTTAGTTAGGATACATTTAGTAAACATGTGTACATTTAAAAGCTATTTTGGTTAACCCTTCAATTAACACCATTTTTGAAGCCAGAAAACGTGACATTCAATTAGAAAAAAGTTAAAAACATGAACAGGCTGGGCTCGGGGGCTCACGCCTTTAATCCCAGCACTTCGGGAGGCCGAGGTGGGTGGATCACTTAGAGTCAGGAGTTCCAGAGCAGCCTGACCAACATGGTGAAACCCTGTCTCTATTAAAAATACAAAAAAACTAGCTTGGTGTGGTGGTGTGCGTCTGTCATTCCAGCTACTTGGAGGGAGGCTGAGGCATGAGAATCAGGCCTGGCGACCTTGAGGGCCAGGGCCTTGAACCTGGGAGGCAGAGGTTGCAGTGAGCTGAGATTGCACCACTGTACTCAAGCCTGGGTGATGGAGTAAGACTCTGTCTCAAGAAAAAAAAAAAAAAAAAAAAAAAAAAGATGGCCGGGTGCAGTGGCTCACGCCTGCAATACCAGCACTTTGGGAGGCTGAGGCGGGTGGATCACGAGGTCAGGAGATCGAGACCACGGTGAAACCCCGTCTCTACTAAAAATACAAAAAATTAGCTGGTCGCAGTGGTGGACGCCTGCAGTGCCAGCTACTCGGGAGGCTGAGGCAGGAGAATGGCATGAACCCAGGAGGCAGAGCTTTCAATGAGCAGAGATCCCGTCACTGCACTCCAGCCTGGGCGACAGAGCGAGACTCCGTCTCAAAAAAAAAATAAAAAATAAAAATAAAATAAAATAAACATACAGCCGGCCATGGTGGCTCAAGCCTGTAATCCCAGCACTTTAGGAGGCCGAGGTGGGTGGATAACCTGAGCTCAGGAGCTTGAGACCAGCCTGGCCAACACCGTGAAACCCCGTCTCTACTAAAAACACAAAAAAATTTAGCTGGGCGTGGTAGCATGCACCTGTAGTCCCAGCTACTTGGGAAGCAGAGGCAGGAGATCATTGCTTGACCCCAGGAAGCGGAGGTTGCAGTGAGCCGAGATTGTGCCACTGCACTCTAGCCTGGGCGACAGAGTGAGACTTCATCTCAAAAAAAAAAAAAGAAACTCAAAAAAACCCATACATATATACCATATATACGTGTGTATAGATGTATACACACACATGTATTATATATGTAAGTACAGATATACGTGGCACAACTACACACATTTTTGGTACAACAATGCAAAACAGTCATTTTTTTCTTCTTTTTGAGGCAGGGTCTCACTCTGTCACCCAGTCTGCAGTACAGTGGTGTGACCTCAGCTCACTGTAGCCTCTGCCTCCCGGGTTCAAGGGATCCTCCCACCTCAGCCTCCCAAGTAGCTGAAACTACAGGTGCACACCAGCAAGCCCAGCTAACTTTTGTATTTTTAGTAGAGATGGGTTTCACCATGTTGCCCAGGCTGGTCTTCAACTCCTGACCTCGAGTAATCCACCTGCCTTGGCCTCCCAAAGTGCTGGGATTACAGGTGTGAGCCACTGCACACAATCCCAAACAGTAATTATTATTTTATAGATTAGGAAGCTGAGGCTCAGGAAGGCTGGGTGACATTCATGACATAATATGAGTGACTAGTAAGTGACTGTGCCAGAGGAAGTTATAAATAGTAATTCTTACTTTATCCCGTAATGTTTTAATTTCATTGGTTTTTGAGCATTAAGTATTAATAGCTTTTTTTCTTGACAGTTATCTAACAGCTTCTTCAGTATATTCTCATTTCTCGACAAATAAGCCAACATCAAACCCAGCTCGCTCACGTGGTATTTCTCCACAGCTTGGCCATCAGCTGGACGGCTGAGCTCCTCAAAGTCCTGCAGGTCACCACAGACTGGGGTGTAACATTTCTTCCCTTCCAACGAAAGCAAGTCTGCTTTTATTTGCTTTCCCTATCTGGGAGGAAAGGAGACCCCAGGCTCATAACCAATGAACTTTACAAAATAATGGGCAAAAAGAAATGAAATGAAAACCTTGGCTGGGTATGGTGCCTTATGCCTGTAATCCCAGCACTTTGGGAGGCTGAGGCAGGCAGATCACCTGAGGTCAGGAGTTCAACAGCCTGGCCAACATAGTAAAACTCCATCTCTACCAAAAATATAAAAATTAGCTGGGCAGGGTGGCGGAGGCCTATAATCGCAGCTACTTGGGAGGTTGAGGCAGAGAATCATTTGAACCCAGGAGGCAGAGCTTGCAGTGAGCCAAGATCATGCCACCGCACTCCAGCCTGGGTGACAGAGTGAGAATCCATTTCAAAAAAAAAAGGAAGAAAACTGATCAAGTCACACAGTAATTATCAAACATCCAAACCTCAAAAACTATGCGTCGAACACAAGAAAAGTGATCACAGTCTTGTACCATGTACTTAATAAACTGCACAAGAAACACAAACAACATCCCAGGAGCCCAGAAATTGTTTCTAAGCTCTGTGTTTGGGAAAAGTGAAATCACTCATGACATCAGGAATGTAGTAAAGAAAAAGACATTGCCCTGGTTCCAGATGACATCCTGGGGTCAAGAACAGATCCATCCAGTCCTGGGTCTGGAGCAGTCCCACCTCCTCCCCACAACACACTTTTCGCCCGATGCACCCTGCAGAGAATCCCAATGCCCTCCTGACACAGTCACTGCCATCCAAGTACCGCACAGGAACCTTAAGGCTGGAACCGCCTTTCCTAGGGCAATGAAGGGAATGTGAGCATTTTAGGAGTCCTTTTAGGAAAAGGGAATAAAGGATTCCTGCTTAATCTTCAGCTAACAGAAAATTCAATTTAATTAAAATTGAAAATTAAAAAAGTTTTTACTGTAATAACAATCTCAATTGCATACTCCATAATTTAAAAACTGTCAAGAGTACCCCTCTTGATGTGTTTCAAGTACTTTCTCCATGTAAGTTACAAGAACATAACATAGCAATCATAACATTGATTGCTCTTCTAATCCTTCCCACAAAAATTAAATAAAAAATAAAAAGGGGGTACCATGTACACTATTTGGGTGACGGCTACACTAAAAGCCCAGTCTTCACCATTATGTAATGTATTCATGTAACAAAACTGCATGTGTATTCCCCGAATCTATAAAAGCAAAAAAATTAATAATAATAAATAGGCAACATGGGAGGTGAGAAATCTGGTTTTTGACTCACTGATTGGAGTGCAGACCATCAAAGAAACACTGGGTTACCTACCAAGCCTTGGCATAACGGCTCCCAGAAACTGCTCATCTTCTTGGAAGTGGTTCTCCTGTAAAGATTCCAGCAATTTTTGCAGGACATCTTGGGGCACTTTGCAGCCTGTGCCCTTCAGTTCAGTGAATCTGGTTAGCCGGAAGCTTTTGTCCAATTCGTAACTTTCCGGGTTAAAGGACTCCCGCGTAGACATGGTTCTTGGGCCCCGCTCTCCTCACAGCTCAGCCCCTCCCCTCCCTCTGCGGGTTGGCTGGGTTCTTTATGGATCCACCTGGGTGTCACCAAAACACAAAGATGCCATGAAAAGAATTCCCACGGGAACCTGCCAGCGAATCAAGTGAATACATGACAGCGAAAAGTCAATGTGACAAGGGCTGAAATCATCAAGACCACTTATATTCATCACAGCAGTGCATATGACAAAGTAGATCATTTCATAAAGGGGCTCTGTCAGCAAAGACATCTATGCAAAATCTGACATCTGGACTGTGGTTTTAACTGTGGCAAGAGGGCCAGCCTGCAGGTTCACATGACACCATGCCACCTTGAATAGCAAATCCCCAAGGTTCTTCTAGGACTCAGCATTAGAACAGCACCTCTGGGCACTTCATGTGTCAACCTGGAAGCACTGTGGTTCAGAAAGCGGCGGTCCTCGCAAAGGTGACTTTTCTGCAAAATCTTTTGATATCTTTTGCTTTATCACATAGAAAAATGAAACGCCCAATATAAACTTGGCAGAAAAGGGCATTAATGTAAATGCATTGGACAAAATTCTTCACGATGCTAAATCCTAATTTTAGAAAAACACGTTTTCCCTCTGAGTCAAAAGAATATACAACACAAGGCTGGGCGTGGTGGCTCATGCCTATAATCCCAGCACTTTGGGAGGCCAACGTGGGTGGATCACCTGAAGTCAGGAGACCAGCCTGGCCAACATGGCAAAACCCCGTCTCTACTAAAAAATTAGCTGGACGTGGTGGTGCGCGCCTGTGATCCCAGCTACTTGGGAGGCTGAGGCAAGAGAATCGCTTGAATATGGGAGGCAGAGGTTGCAGTGAGCCGAGATAGAGCCACTGCACTCCAGCCTGGGGGAGAATGAGACTCCGTCTCAAATAAAAAATAAAAAAATACACAACGCAATCCAAAACTAATAGGAGTCCTCTCTAAAGGGCACAACTTAAAAACTACAGTGGCAGTTTAACACAGTAAGGTCTGTGTTCTTCAGGCGAAAGCTTGTCTCTCTGATGTTTTCATGCCGGTGCTATTTCCTAGAAAGCAAACATCCAGCCCAACAAACTAGTACGCACACCATTGACAAAATATGCTACTCCTCATTATTATTTCATTGCAGAACCGAAACAATAAATTAAGCCATACTAAATCACCAGCATTTCGGCCCTGTGTACCACCGTTAGGTTTCTGCAACAAGCACTCCTACGTTTTTTAGCCTTTGGGGCTAAAGGAAAAAACAACATGTGTTCCTCGAGTTTACAAACCTCCAGACTGATACTTTATTGGGACTAGAATTACAGACACCCCAAGTTTTAAGGTCGGTTTCCCCTATAAAATTTATGATTAAGAACATAATTCCCATTTATAGAGTTTTCTATCCCTTGGGACGCACATCCCTCATATAAATCTCACGAAGCCCGAGTTTGGGCAGTAATCCAAACCGTCTTCACAAAAACACGGTTTGAGATGAGCAATGATTTCGGAGGGAAACGTAACAAACGAACAGGAGTCAGCCTTCGAACACCATTCCAAAAAGCCTCCCTGCCTGGCCGCAAGTGACAAGAGACGAGAATTTTGAAGCCATCTTAGAGTTAGGGGAAAGTTTGAATACCACTTTGACTTGGAAGGCGTTTCAACAAAAACAACAAAGTCCTTTCCTCAAAAAACACCTCCCATCTAACACAGCCTCACCCCTACCAGGAAAAAAAAAAAAAAAAGAAGAAAAAATCCAACTCACGAGGCATCCAGTTATTTTCCTACCTCCTATCTCTGCTCTTCTCCTGGCTCCCAAAAAGGTGGGGAGGGGAATTGTGGGGCGATCACTTCCTTTTAAAATACTATCTTCTCAGAGTTTTAAGGGTGGAAAAAAGTTCAAAACACCTTGTATCAGGAAGGCGCTCAGATTTAAAATTCCAAATGGTACTAAGGACACAAATCAGCCTCACATTCTAATGAAAAAAGTACTAGATTCTTACATTTTTGGAGGGCATGGGAAGGGGGAGGGGGTGCTCGGGAAAATGTGCAGTGATTAGGGAAACAGGGGGATCCATTTGCATTAATAAGGGACGGTGCCCGGCGATCCCGCAGCCACATGTTTACGCCTTTAAAACAATGGCATGAATATTTAAAGCAACGTTTAGCCCTTTCCTTCCCGGGCACGTTTCCATGGTTTGTTTTTTTTTTTTTTTCCTCCAACGAGCGTGCGGAGCCGGGGAGCCGGTCAGCGGGGTGGGCCCGGCGCGTTGCCCCGCCAACCCCAGACCTACCTCCCCGCCGGCCCCGCACAATGGGGCGCGCTCTCCAGGACGCCCGCGTCGGAGGCGGCCGGGGAGGGGAGCAGGGAGCCCAGGGACAACCTTCGGGCTCGGGCTCAGGCTCAGGCTCAGGCCCTCGCCGCCGCCTCAGAAGGCCCAGCAGGCCCGGACTGCGGGCGGGCGGCGGGGCGGAGGCGGCAGCTCGGGGCCCCGGCCGGGCCATCCCTGTTCGGGCCGGCGGGAGCCGGCGGGCACCGCGCGCGCGGCCCAGGAGCCGGGGAGGACGCCAGGACCCACCCGCCCCGGGTCGACAGGGCCCGCGCGGAGAGAGGGGGAGGCGGGGAGGCGCCGGAGGCACCCCCGGACCCCAGGCCAGCCGCTCCCGCCGCGCGCACGGGCCGCCGCCGCCGCCGCGCAAAAATGTCGGCGGGCGAAAAAATTAACCCCTGCGTGGCCGCCGCCGCCCTCCCCTCCGCTCCTCCCCGCCCTCCCTCCCTCCTTCCCCGGCCCCGCGCGGCGGCGGCGGCGGCGCGGGCGGCGCTTCTTTTTTAAAGCGGCCCCACCAAGCCCGGCGCTGCCCCTCTCCAGGCAGGGCTGGCGGGGCCGGCGGCGCGCGGCTCCCCGGCGGTCCCGGGCGGCCCGGAGGGGGATTTGCAACGGCCGCCGCGGGCCTGCGGACCCAGATTCCCCTTTAAGCCTGCGCCTCCCCCCCGCG
>NW_026655618.1:0-6814 GCF_009828535.3 Hylobates moloch
AAGAAAAGTAAGTATAATAGACATTAATTATTTTTACATAATTTTCTTATGTGGACTGCCATTCTTAGAACTAAAACTTTCAGATGTTTATATTACAAGTACAATTATCAATTTTTTATTGTCATCTTTTTTTCTGTAGCTAAATGTAATCAACTCCCTTCCTTTTACTTCCTTTTTTGAATCAAAATGTTACACTTATACAAGCAAGAGCAACAGCTCTATATCCAGATCACTGCAGTGCTTAGAAAATACAACAATTTACAAATCCAAATTTCCAGGAAGTCTCTGCACACACCTCTAGTACAAAAGATGCTTCAGAGACTAGAGGGTCAGAGGGCAAAGATGGGAAACATTCAACTCCCAGCTCAGGTCAAAAGGGAAGAAAGCCTGGTGTTGAAAGACATCTGAGAATGACTGTGTCTGCAACTCGCCCCTTTCTGTAAAGTATTCATGGTGTTTTAGTTAAAATGTTTGTTCTTATGATGGTCAATAATATCAGTTATGCTTTGTAAAAGAATTTATTCTTATAATCAATGGATCATCCTAAATTATTATATGTTTAGTTGCTATAGTAAGATGACGTCAAAGATTTGTTGCCTGTTAGATGTTCCTGGGATCTTTGCTTTATTTTTATATTATGATCTGGGCTTCCAAAGTTGAGTGGTAATTTTATTGTTTATACAAATGTAGAATAAAGCTTAAGTTTGGGGAGAAAAATAAAAGCTAGAGTTTTCCTTTCAGCTCTATAGAACAGTCACTCATTTCTATAAATGTTCTTTATGTAGCTTTCCTAGTTCCACATTTAAAAAGATAAATATGGGGATCTACACAGGTCTCAGTAAATAATAGTTGTTGATTAATAATGCATTTATTACAAAGCTTGAAGTTTAAAGTAGAATTTTGCTCAGCCTACATATCTTTTATGATCAGGCTGCTATAATTATGTAATACGAAGTTAAATTTCAATTTCAGATAAACAAGGAATAATATTTTAGTATAAGCATATCCCAAATATTGCATGGGATATACTTACACTGAAAAAAGTATTTGTTTATCTGAAATTTAAAATTAACTGGGCATGCTATATTTTCTGTGGTAACCCTGTTTTATAGAGAACAGAGTATGTCAGCTAAATTTTAGAATACTTAACCTGGTGTTCTAAGTCTTTCCTTTTTGTAATTATTATTATTTGGAGTCAAGGTCATGCTCCATTACCCAGGCTGGAGTGCAGTGGCACAATCACAGTGCCCTGCAGCCTTGAGCTTCTGGGCTCAAGTGATTCTGGCACCTCTGCCTTTGCCTCTCAAGTAGCTAGTACTACAGGTACGTGGGCCCAGCTAATCCCCCCGCCCCCCATAGAGACAGGGTCTCAGGGTGGTCTGGAACTCCTGGGCTCAAGTAATCCTTCCACCTCTGCCTTTACCTCCCAAATAGCTGAGACCACAGGCACACACCACCACCATACCCAGCTTATTTTTTATCAGGTTGGTGCAAGAGTAATTGCGGGTTCTTTGTCTAGTGTTTCCAATCCTGGGTGGTGACCTCCTGCCTTGGCCTCTAAAAGTGTGGTTACAGTGGACCCATCAAGTTAAACATAAATATTTTGAGAAATAGAAATGTTAAAACGCTTGGAGGAAAATGTAAAGTATATAATAGAAAAAAAATAGAAAAAATTATCAAAATTTTCAGAGGAACAAAAAATATCCAGTTTTTACAATCTTCAGGATTCATTCCCATTATATCAAACATACAAAGAAACATATTCAAAGAAAAAGGCAATCGAGACTGACCTCGAGATGACCCAGATGTTGGAATTAGTGTGGATTTTTAAAGTAGTTATTATAATTCTTACGAAAATCAAAACCCAAAAACCCTTATAATAAATGGATAAGAAATCACAGCAGAGAAGAAACTACAGTAATAACAAAGGCTCAAGTGGAAATTCTAGAAGTGAAAAAGTTTTCAAAATTAAAAAATAATAATCGTGTTCAGGAGCAGCTTGGAGGTGGTAAAGAGTCAATGAACCTTAAAATACAATTGAAATGATTCAATCTGAAAAATGTGAGAAGTCATAGGTTGGGGCGAGGGAGCTTTTCCTTTGGTTTTAGTGCTTTTAGGTTATTTTGGTTTTGATAAGATTACTAGACTAATCTGTCAGGGGCATGCTAAGCTAGAGTTTATCTTGGTTTCATTAGAGCTTTAAACAAAACTCATATCCTGTGTTCAAGATGGAAGAAGAATGGGGCAAATGAAATATTTAGATGCAGTCATTCTTAACCCTGTTGCTCTCCCAGTGGTCTAGCTGGGGTTTGTATAAAGTAGAATGGGAGGAACAGCGAAGGAGCCCCCACCTACCCTCTCCCCTTGTCCACTTGTCCTCCTTCACTAGTGGATAAAGTCCACGGGAACAGGCAAGTTATTTTAAATCTGTATCTTCTGTTGTCATGATCTGTAATTAGTTCTGCTCGCTGGACTGGGGACAGGAACCGAGGGAACACGAGGGTGAACGAGGTGACATGGAGTCCAGGAACACACTGTGCCTACATGCGGAATGTTTGTGCCAGGAAAGCCAGTCAGCAGGCAGATGGCCTCAGATACCAAGCTAGTGTTGGGAAGCAAGATTCAGTCTCTTGAAGGCGGTTTTCCTCAATGTGTGGTTTGTATCACTTGCTTCAGAATGACCTGGAGTACTTGTTAAAATGCAAATTTTCAGCCCAATCCTAGACCTCCTAAGCTTGCATCTCTACGGATGGGTCTCAGTAGTCGATATTGGAAATGTGCAGGTCCCTAGGAGATGCTTATGTATATAAATTTGAACTGTTGTGTTTAAGGGTTAGGGAGCTGGCAAAAACAAGGAATAGACCAAGCCCTTGGGTGGGAAGGCCCCACAACCTTGGCACTATTAGCATTCTGGGCGGAAGAGGATTCTGCCACGTGCTTTGAAGCATCCCTAGCATCTACCCTCTAACACAGTATCCCAGTTGTGAAAACCAAAAATGTCCCTTGGGGGGCAAAATAGTCACCAGTTGGGAACCGAAACCACTGCTTTGTATCAGAGTAGTTAACCTTGTTCATAATCCAAGGATCAGAACACACGATGAGAGAACGTCCAGCTATTGGAACTGGAGTGCCAAGTTGGAGCTAGACCTACACCAAAAGCTCCTTTATAGGGCTGATCCCATGCCTCAGCTACCTAGCTTGTACAGATGCCATATATCTCTAGATTTGGTGACAGAAGGAATTTAAAGGCTAGAACTAGTTAGGGTCTTTCAGGTTAGGTCAGCACACAACGTGGACTTTTGACAACATCCAGATGCTTGAACCAACCTCAGTCCTGAGGCAGAATTTCCCGTGGCATCTGATGCACAGCCTGGATTTGGAGCACTCACTGGGATTAGATGCCATGGGAATATTGTGTTTAGGGACTCTGAAAGAGACAGGCTTCAACGAAGCACACTTAAGCAACACGTAGTGTCTTGTCTTTTTTTTTTTTTTAACAGAAATGTTCATAGCACCTTTATTTGTATTAGCCTAGAACCAGAAACAACCCAGATGTCCTTCAATGACTGAATGGTTGAACAAACTGTTCTATATTGCCACTATGGTGAAATATCTTTTTTCTTTTTTCTTTTTTTATTGTACTTTAAGTTTTAGGGTACATGTGCACAACGTGCAGGTTTGTTACATATGTATACATGTGCCATGTTGGCGTGCTGCACCCATTAACTTTTCATTTAACATTAGGTATATCTCCTAGTGCTATCCCTCCCCCCTCCCCCAACCCCACAACAGGCCCTGGTGTGTGATGTTCCCCTTCCTGTGTCCATGTGTTCTCATTGTTCAATTCCCACCTATGAGTGAGAACATGCTGCGTTTGGTTTTTTGTCCTCACTATAGTTGGCTGAGAATGATGGTTTCCAGCTTCATCCATGTTCCTACAAAGGACATGAACTCATCATTTTTCATGGCTGCATAGTATTCCATGGTGTATATGTGCCACATTTTCTTAATCAAGTCAATTATTGTTAGACATTTGGGTTGGTTCCAAGTCTTTGTTATTGTAAATAGTGACGCAGTAAACATACATGTGCATGTGTCTTTATAGCAGCGTGTTTTATAATCCTTTGGGTATATACCCAGTAATGGGATGGCTGGATCAAATGGTATTTCTAGTTCTAGATCCCTGAGGAATCCCTGCACTGACTTCCACAGTGGTTGAACTAGTTTACAGTCCCACCAACAGTGTAAAAATGTTCCTATTTCTCCACATCCTCTTCACCACCTGTTGTTTTCCTGACTTTTTAATGATCACCATTCCAACTGGTGTGAGATGGTATCTCACTGTGGTTTTGATTTACATTTCTCTGATGGCCAGTGATGATCATTTTTTCATGTGTCTGTTGGCTGCATAAATGTCGTCTTTTGAGAAGTGTGTGTTCATATCCTTCGCCCACTTTTTGATGGGATTGCTTGTTTTTCTTGTAAATTTGAGTTCATTATAGATTCTGGATATTAGCCCTTTGTCAGATGAGTAGATTGCAAAAATTTTCTCCCATTCTGTAGGTTGCCTGTTCACTCTGATGGTAGTTTCTTTTGCTGTGCAGAAGCTCTTTAGTTTAATGAGATCCCATTTGTCAATTTTGGCTTTTGTTGCCATTGCTTTTGGTGTTTTAGACATGAAGTCCTTTCCCTTGCCTATGTCCTGAATGGTATTGCCTGGATTTTCTTGTAGGGTTTTTATGGTTTTAGGTCTAACATGTAAGTGTTTAATCCATCTTGAATTAATTTTTGTATAAGGTGTAAGGAAGGGATCCAGTTTCTGCTTTCTACATATGGCTAGCCAGTTTTCCCAGCACCATTTATTAAATAGGGAATCCTTTCCCCATTGCTTGTTTTTGTCAGGTTTGTCAAAGATCAGATGGTTGTAGATATGCGGCATTATTTCTGAGGGCTCTGTTCTGTTCCATTGGTCTATATCTCTGTTTTGGTACCAGTACCATGCTGTTTTGGTTACTGTAGCCTTGTAGTATAGTTTGAAGTCAGGTAGCATGATGCCTCTAGCTTTGTTCTTTTGGCTTAGGATTGACTTGGCAATGTGGGCTCTTTTTTGGTTCCATATGAACGTTAAAGTACTTTTTCCCAATTCTGTGAAGAAAAGTCATTGGTAGCTTGATGGGTATGGCATTGAATCTATAAATGACCTTGGGCAGTATGGCCATTTTCACGATATTGATTCTTCCTACCAATGAGCATGGAATATTCTTCCATTTGTTTGTATCTTCTTTTATTTCATTGAGCAGTGGTTCGTAGTTCTTCTTGAAGACGTCCTTTATGTCCCTTGTAAGTTGGAGTCCTAGGTATTTTACTCTCTTTGAAGCAATTGTGAATGGGAGTTCACTCATGATTTGGCTCTCTTTGTCTGTTATTGGTGTACAAGAATGCTTGTGATTTTTGCACATTGATTTTGTATCCTGAGACTTTGCTGAAGTTGCTAATCAGCTTAAGGAGATTTGGGGCTGAGACAATGGGGTTTTCTAGATACACAATCATGTCATCTGCAAACAGGGACAATTTGACTTCTTCTTTTCCTAATTGAATACCCTTTATTTCCTTCCTCTGCCTGATTGCCCTGACCAGAATTTCCAACACTATGTGGAATAGGAGTGGTGAGAGAGGGCATCCCTGTCTTGTGCCAGTTTTCAAAGGGAATGCTTCCAGTTTTTGCCCATTCAGTATGATATTGGCTGTAGGTTCATCATAGATAGCACTATTTTGAGATACATCCCATCAATACCTAATTTATTGAGAGCTTTTAGCATGAAGGGTTGTTGAATTTTGTCAAAGGCCTTTTCTCCATCTATTGAGATAATAATGTGGTTTTTGTCATTGGTTCTGTTTATATGCTGGATTATGTTTATTGATTTGCATATGTTGAGCCAGCCTTGCATCCCAGGGATGAAGCCCACTTGATCATGGTGGATAAGCTTTTTGATGTGCTGCTGGATTCAGTTTGCCAGTATTTTATTGAGGATTTTTGCATTGATGTTCATCAGGGATATTAGTCTACATGATGATTGGCTCATAAAATAATTAGGGAGTTCTCTTTTCTTATTGAATATTAATTTCAGAAGGAGGTACCACCCCTTGTACTCCATCTGATCCTGGACTTTTTTTGGTTGGTAAGCTGTTAATTATTGCCTCAATTTCAGAGCCTGTTATTGGTCCATTCAGAGATTCAAGTTCTTCCTGGTTTAGTCTTGGGAGGGTGTAGGTGTGGAGGAATTTATCCATTTCTTCTAGATTTTCTAGTTTATTTGCATGGAGGTGTTTATACTATTCTCTGATGGTAGTTTGTATTTCTGTGGGATCAGTGGTGATATCCCCTTTATCATTTTTTATTGCATCTATTTGATTCTTCTCTCTTCTTTATTAGTCTTGCTAGTGGTCTATCAATTTTGTTGATCTCTTCAGAAAACCAGCTTCTGGATTCATTGATTTTTTTGAAGGGTTTTTTTGTGTCTATTTCCTTCAGTTCTTCTCTGATTTTAGTTATTTCTTGCCTTCTGCTAGCTTTTGAATGTGTTTGCTCTTGCTTCTCTAGTTCTTTTAATTGTGATGTTAGGGTGTCAATTTTAGATCTTTCCTGCTTTCTCTTGTGGGCATTTAGTGCTATAAATTTCCCTCTACACACTGCTTTGAATGTGTCCCAGAGATTCTGGTATGTTGTGTGTTTGTTCTCGTTGGTTTCAAAGAACATCTTTATTTCTGCCTTCATTTCGTTATGTACCCAGTAGTCATTCAGGAGCAGGTTGTT
>NW_026655619.1:0-6814 GCF_009828535.3 Hylobates moloch
CGGGTGAACATTTCCTGCAAGAGCCCCGACAGAAGCTTCAGAACATCCTAGCACCTGCTAATTCATCCATGTGGCAACATTACACCCTATGCACATATATAGAGGGTGGGTTTTCTTTTGCCTGAGTGTGACTGCCCTGTCAACTGATTTGAAAAACCGATAAACATATTCAGATCTACTTTGAAAAAACGCTTTTTTAAATCATGAAATAGGCTTGGCATGGTGGCTCACCCCTGTGATCCCAGCACTTTGGGAGGCCGAGACGGGTGGATCATGAGGTCAGGAGTTCAAAACAAGCCTGACCTATATGGTGAAATCTCGTCTTTAGTAAAAATACAAAAAGTTAGCAGGGCATGGTGGCACCTGCCTGTAGTCCCAACTCTGTAGTCCCAGCTACTCAGGAGGCTGAGGCAGGAGAATCGCCACTGCACTCCAGCCTGGGCAACAGAGCGAGATTCCATCTCAAAAAAAAAAAAAAAAAAAAGAAGGAAATCATGAAATAAAGCCAGCATCCTATAAGAAAGATTGTTTAGCTTAAGATTTCATAAGAACCCTCCAAGCAATCACCTGTGTCACCACAGAGTCACACCCTGCACTGGGCCAGACACCGTCCTGTGAGGAGCTGTGTTCTCCTGACACTTCAGGTCCAGTGGTTTCCATGACTCTTCTTTGAGACCAAGGGTTCCCTTCCGTTGTAGGTTTTTGTCATGCAGAGTCAAGCAGCCCTGAGCATTGGGAAATCAGAGAAGGAACTTCCAGGCAAGGGTCCCAGTGCAGAAGCCAGCTGGAGAGGACAGTAGGAGACTCACCCTTTGGGAAATGATTTTGAGAAATATGTATCTATTTTCACCACTTCTATTATTCTATATTCCTGCTTGTCTATTCTCTAATTTCTCCTTTTTACACTCAAAGCTAGACTGTGAATTCTAGCTCTGATCAAAGCTCCAAATGTGCACAGACACCTTCTCTGAACCTTGCAGGCAGCAAACATGCCTCTGTTTGCTCCCATTGCTGCAGAGTCCATGGACCATGGTCTGGAAGCTACCTAACTCACCCACTCTCCTTCCCTTGGCTGGAAGTCTCCTTGTTAGTTTTAGGTCTCAGCTCCTCACTGGATTTCCTCTCCAGACTGACACTTGAAGGATTACTTTTCCCACTTTGTTCTCTTTATTCCCAGTACACTCTCCTAAGGCCACTCTTATCATGCCCCAATTTGTTAGATGCTAACCCATTCTATTGCTTTTTGGTGCCCTTTTAAAATGCTGTGTATGTTACTATTATGACTTTTCAATTTTGTTGCAGGCTTTGATTTCCTTGTCTGTTTCTTCAACTAGATTATGAGCTTCTGAAGAAAATATTGTAGGTTAAAATCCCCAGTTTATGACACTGTCTCTGGCCTAGAGTAAATGCTAAACTTCTTCTTTGCTGCATTGGGCACTTAAACGTTGTCCAAAACATCTTCACCAACAGTCATCCAGCCTCTATAATGGACAGGAGACCACAGTACCTACTTCTGGAAAATTCTTCCTTCTATTGAGTCAGAAAATCATCTCCTTAGAGCTTGGAATCTTTTGCTCTCGGTCCTATAGCTTGGGGGCATAGGATCAGGAGAGATATAGTAAGAAGGTAACTAGTCAACAAAGCCAAAAGAAGATTGTAGGTTCTAAAAGAGTTAAAGATGAGTCAGATAAGTGAAAACGCTAGCCCAGCAAATATATATTTTTCTCTTTAGGTAGCAGTTACAAATCATGGAAGGCAATCTTAAAAGTATCTCCCCATTACTGGGAAATAGCATGCCAGATAGTAGTAGTCAAAGCTGATGCTGGCTTCTTTGTAGATAATCCAGCGGAAATAATTTCTTAGGAAAAAAATAGTTGGAACAGGCCTAGGTAGATTGCTCTAAGATCTGGCTTAAAGTCCTCTCCTTTAAAAAACCTCCTCTAATTGCATCAATTCCCAACTGATAACTGGTTTTCTACATAGTCTTTGAATGCTGATGAGAATAGTTTGTGCCGCATTATTTGATGATCAGTCAAATATCATATAGTGATTTTAAAAAGTTGTTTCATCTCAATGTTGGCTCAGTCTCACCATCTAGAATATTCACACACGATAAAAACAAGGATGTATGTCCAATGGATTTTTTCATTTGTATTGATCTATTTCCCCTTTCACATGGTACCCATTGCAATCAGGGTCCTTCTATATTTGTGGTCAGTGGGTGTTCGGTAACCAGAGCAGAGCATATGATCAGTCCTTGAGGAACTGAGACTTCAGGCAGGCCTTCAAATGCTGAGAAGAAAACATCTGATTGTGGTTCTCAAGCCTTTGGTCCTAGGAAGATGAATGAAAGGTGATTAGAGTGTCTGTGCACCTGAAAATATTGAAAGGTGACCCCCCAGCTCCCACTTTCAAGGGAGAGAATGGTAAGAGGCATGTGGTGGGCTATCAGGAGCAGCTGCTGTTGCACCTTTAAGGTGTTCTGCAAACGCTGGCAGGTGAGGCAGGTGGTTCCATTAGGAAGCAGAAAAAACAAAGTGATTAAGATGCAGCCTGTGACCTTAGGAAGATCCAGTCGAATAAGGGAGACAAGTACCCGCATAAACATGTGTTAGTATGGAAGGAAAACCCTAGGATTTGTAGAACAACAAAATTGGCATTGCTCCCTGGAGAACAAGATGAAGAATAATAGGACTACAGAGGGCTCAGAGAAGCCCAGACAAATCAACTGCAAACAAGCTCATTAGTTGCATCCATCAGCCTGTACACTGAGAAGATCTTCCTAAAAGGTCCTGAGGTCTTCCCTGCTCATCGCCCATCTCAGGGGCCTCAAGTTATGCAATAAACTCACAGTGACATGAAATACAGAGGACTAATGTCCATTTCTTTGAATCTGTGTAGAAGGGAGGCCTGTTGGAAGGTGATAGAGACCGTGCAGCATGTGGAAAGTGTCTCTGCAAAAGTGGGGTGGAGTCCAAATGGGGTGTGGAAAACAGCCTCCTGCAGATTGTGGAAGCCCCAGCAAATTTCAAAGGGCACCGCGTGGGGCAAGGCATCCCTTGTGTGGTGTGTCAGGAATTGGACTGAGGTGAGGAGAGTTTCAACATGGGTGGTCTCCGTGGCACAGGAAGTCGAACTTGAATGGAGAGAGGAGGCCATTTACAAGGGAGTGGTGGTGGCAGCCGCAGCATACATGTAGTTACAAATAAAGGGACTGATCAAATATGTAAATCTATAACAATAACAGAACCAAGCTTCTCAGTATTGGATAAGGGAGTTTGCAAATATGGAAAGAGAGAACACTAGGACACAACAATAAACCTTGTAATATTGCATGGGAACTAATGTGAACTCATCACTTCTCAATATGTATGGACAGGAATTAAAGATACCCGTAAATATATGTGTACTGTGAAAATACATGTGTATGTACAGCTCTGTCCACTGTGAAGCCTAAGAGTAGTTCACCTCAAAAGCACCCCAAAGATCTAGTGTCCATATTCTGTTTTCTAAATACCATTGTCCACTAGAAGGAACCAGGACTTCTGGACAAATAGTGGATACCAACACAGGCAGGAAAAGCCTAGAACCCCTTGTGCCATAAAGCAAGGAAATGCTCAAAGAATGGTGGGGACCCTGACAGGAAGGAGAATTTAAGAAGTAACACCCCCCCCCCATTTCCATATCTCCTTTGGACAATGCTTCATCAACATTGAAAAATTATCATTTATAAATAAAGTCTTTGAAATAAAAATTATTTTTAATCAGTTACATTCCAGCCTTACATACTGAGACTATGACTTGATTTCTGTGGATTTACAGATACAAATATGCCAGTGCCATCCATAGCAGATTAGAAATACAATTTTTAAGTGCTTAGACCTACCTTTCATATGTGGTTTTTACTGTTTTCCATTCCATCCATCTATTCATTGAGCAATTAAACAAACATGTATTAAGCACCTGCACTCTACAAAGTATTTTGATAGGGACCGGAAACCTTGTAAGCTTCTGGCACAGAAGCCTAGTGAAGTCTATCCTGCTTGGCTTACATTGTTTCAGAGCTGGGTAGAGAGTCGGGGAAAATTATTTCAGCCTCTCCCCACAACCAGATTTCAAGGATGAGGCAATAAGAAGGTCAGTAGATGAAATTATTTAGGCACCTAAAAACCAATTACTTTAACATTCCTAAAACATACCCTGTAAAGCTTTCCAAATTAGATGTTATTTGTAAACATGTCAAACATATCTTACAGCACCTGTAATCCCTGAAGCACTTTGAGAATGAGAGCATCATTCACAAAAGTTTTTGAACAAATTAAAATGGCCCATGTGCCCATGAGAGTTGGTTTTATTCACTGCTCTATTCCTGGTCTTCAAACAGTGCCTGACATATAGTTATGTGTTCCATAACTATCTATTGGATACCATTTTTTTTGATATCTTAAGTGTGTATGTGGAGGCTGTTGGAGGCGTTTCGCCAGTAGGTGGCAGTGAGAGTTGCTAAGCCTTTACTTTGGCATTTCAAATGCCTTTAGCTTTGTGAATTCCCCTGCGGAATCCCTTTATGTATCTATGGTCCCAATGCTGTGTCTGGAGGACTGGGGGCAGATGGCTGAGGCGAGGGCAATGTGGCTCATTCACCTCCAGGAGGAGCTGTGACTTTAGTGAAATTCCTGCCTCAAGTGGAGGGAGGAGAAGAGAGGCAGGAGGGAGGAAAGGACTAAGGAAGGAATCAAATGCTTTGGTATCAGGGTTTGTTCCTTGTTGTAGTTGAGAGACCATGTGTGGACAAGCTGAAGACACTAAAGTCCATTCCACCTGGACCTGTGTAGCATCGTCTCTGCAGTCTCTCTGGCTCACGCCCTTAGGGCCTCCTGTTATTTGAGTCTGTGTTCAGGTCCTGCATCCTACGTAGGTGAGATGCTCCCTGGGCTCCCCGGGGGTAGGGGTTGTGGAGTATTCCTTTCATGCCCCGTCAGCACCCACTGAAGGGTGCTCCCTCCCTGGTTGGCATTACCTTACTGGGTCTTAAAATGATGCACAGCTGGCTCCAGGGAAGGGCTCCGCTGAGCCAGGCGAGGTGGCCTCTGGGAGTTCACTGAGATGAAGGAGGGGAGCCTGGGTCCAACACAGGCAGCAGGAAGGCATCTGCCCAAAGGGAAGGTGTCTATGTTTTAGGGAGGAGGGGAGCCACAAGTAGAAAGAGGAAGGGGAGACCCAATCATTCATTGTGGGGAGGGCGGGCAGCTGCTAAGAAAAAAGCAGCTATCTGAGGAACCCGCCCTGCACACCTGGCCCTGAGAAGCTAGTCTAAACCCACCTCTTGAGGTGCCTGCACCAAGCTTGGAAGGGAAAGATGAAGTGTGAGCTGTAGACACTAACAGTGACACCAACAGGAGCAGAGACTTCCCAAGCAGCTCCTGTCTCAGGGCCAGGGAAGCACACCCACAGGATCAGAATGCCAAGCAGGCCAACTCGAGGTCCGCCCTCCCCCTGCCCCTTCTGCCCCTGCCATGGGCTGCAGGCTCCACTGTGGTGTGGTCCATTGTCTCAGGTGAGTCCTGGGCACAGGTGGGACATTTCTGTCCTTGGATTTTTTGCTTTTTTCATGGAACTGCCTCAGAAGACTCTGTCCTAGGCTTCGTCTGAATTTGGCTTCTTATTTTCACAGGCTCCACAGATACTGGAATTACCCAGACACCAAAATACCGGAATTACCCAGACACCAAAATACTGGATCACAGCAATGGGGAGTAAAAGGACGCTGAAATGTGAGCAACATCTGGGACATGATTGTATGTATTGGGTACAGACAGAAAGCTAAGAAATCCCTGGAGTTTATGTTTTACTACAACTGTAGGGACCTCATTGAAAACGAGACTGTGCCGAATCACTTCACACCTGAATGCCCTGACAGCTCTTGCTTACACCTTCATGTGGTCGCACTGCAGCCAGAAAACTCAGCTCTGTATCTCTACCCCGGCAGCCAAGACACAGCCCAGCAGAGTCACCGCCTCCCTGTGCACAAACCTCCTGGGTCTAGTCAGGAAGCCATGGGGGCAATGTGTTCAGTTGAGCCTCAACACGCTTCAGCATTCCGTAGGACCTCAGCAGAAATCTCAGACCATAATACTGTCATTTATTGGATGTGGCAATGCTACATTCCCCAGACACCAGCAGCCTGTGGCCTAACTTTGTCTTGAATGAAACTGTGCCTGAACTTGAATGGAGGACAGATGCTGTCAAGTTTAAGTTGTTCCAAGTAACTTCCAGTTGGCTTGTACCCCTAGGAAATCTTGTGTGAAGCATTTAATACCCTGGCCACACTAATCCACCTTCCAATATGGACTTTTTTGACTTCTCTTTCCACCCAAGTTAGATCCTGGATCTCAGCCCTCATTCCAGCTCCAAATATATGCTCAGACCTTTTCTTTTCTTTCGTTTTTGTTTGTTTGTTTGTTTGTCTTTTGAGACAGAGTCTCACTCTGTTGCCCAGGCTGGAATGCAGTGGGGTGGGCGATCTCAACCCACTGCAACATCCGCCTTCCAGGTTCAAGAGATTCTCCTGCCTCAGCCTCCCGAGTAGCTGAGACTACAGGCGCCAGTCACCACTACTGGCTAATTTTTGTATTTTTAGTAGAGACAGGGTTTCATCATGTTGGCCAAGATGGTCTTGATCCCTTGACCTCATGATCCACCCACCTCGGCCTCCCAAAGTTCTGGGATTACAGGAGTGAGCCACCTCGCCAGGCCAGACCTTTTGTTTTCTTTCTTTCTTTCTTTCTTTCTTTCTTTCTTTCTTTCTTTCTTT
>NW_026655620.1:0-6813 GCF_009828535.3 Hylobates moloch
GGGCTTATTAGTAGAAAAACAGTTATTAGATTATGAAGCTGTATTAATCTATGTATTCAAAGAACTTATATAGTCATTGCCAGTTACTTCAGACAGTGAAAATGAGAATTAACAGACACATCTTAAGTTGTAAAATCAGCATTTTATCAACCTGTATGCTAACAATCTGATCTGGGTGATAGACAAGGGGACCCCCAGCCTTCCCATAATCTGCTCAGCAGCTTCAAGAGCTAAAGAAATCAGTGGCTTGTCACATCTGTAAAAGGCAACCGTAATCCACTGGTTGCAAAGCGATGAATAAGAGTACACATAAAAATATGATAAGCAGAATATAGCATATCAAATCAAAGAAATTCATTCCAAACTATACTAAGATTCAGATCATAAATGACTTCCTTTGAGGAAAAAACAAACCAAATCTAAATTAGAAGATTAAAATATAAAGCCATCTATGATAAGCAGGAACCAAGACTTAAAGATACTACATATTAGAAGAATTATAGTATATAAAGAATGTGTTCTTTAAGGGCAGAAGGAAAGACACAGTGTAACAGGTCATCAATAAGACACCAAGAGAAAAGGAAAAAAACTCAAGTAATATGGAAACAAAGAGATTAAATAACTACAGATACAGAAGTAGATAAATATCCCATTTTAATAAACATTATTATGGGATCATGGAAAGTTACTTAATCTTTGTGTCAATTTTTCCATCTGTGAAATGTATGTATCTCACCAGGCAGGGAATAAAGAAGATAATCACTTCCAAACATTTAGTATAATTTCTAGCACATAGTAAGCCCTAACTGATGTTAATTATTGTCATGAATATTATCAGTATTAATACTGGTCTCCATTACAAATAAACTGGATAGTCAACCTGATTATCTATGAGCATAAAGTACCAAAACTGACATAAGAAATAGTAAAAAGAACCTGAAAGGGACAATAACAATTAACAACTAACCAAATATAGCTGATTTCATGGGTGCTAATACCCAAAATTTTAGGGACCAGAAAATTCCTATGCCATTTAAACAGACTAGAGAACAATAAAAACCATCCCCTAATTTGTGATTTGTTTCAAGCACCTAATATAATGCTGATACCAAAACTCCACAAATACAAATATACACAAAAAACTACAGACCAAACTTACAAATATAAACATTTTACTAAACTACTGACAAACTGAGTTCACTGCTCAATAACATACTTGAAATACACTCATCTAATACTGTATTCCAGAAATAAAAACTGGCTTAATATTAGGAAATGTGTTAACATGATTCATGGCATAAGTGGATCCAAAATAAAACCCTCGTGTCACCTGAAAGATGTACAAAAGACCATTTGATAAATCTCATTATCTACCCACATTTTAAAAATTAACCTAGTAAACAGAAAAAGGACGATACTTCCTTTTCATTATAAAAACTAGCCCTAATCTCAGGGTAACATATATATATATGTATTTATGTGTGTACATGTATATATACATATATAACATATATAGATAACATGTATATATAAATTCCTCTAACTTAACAAATGAAAAACAGATTTTTATTGCACCACTATTTAACACTATTCTGAAAGTTGCAGCAAATGCATTTAAACGAAGGCAGGGAAAGCTATATTCAGAGAAGGAATTGTCTCCAAAAGAAAAATACACAGGTTAAGAAACAGTATAGGAAGTATGATTTTTAAATTAAAAAAATGCTACTGAATGGTATACTTTTTAAAATAGTTAAGATGGTAAATTTTATGTTGTGTTTTCTTACCACAATTTAAAAAAATATGCACATATATGGACAGAAAAAGACTGACGGTTACCCCTATAGTAAGCAATAACTCTTATTCAGCTTATCTGCATTTTCAAAGTTAAGAATAATTGATTGATTGATTTTTTTTTTTTTTTTTAAGAAGGAGTTTCGCTCTTGTCACCCAGGCGGGAATGCAATGGCGCGATCTCAGCTGACTGCAACCTCTGCCTCCCCTGGGTTCAAGGGATTCTCCTGCCTCAGCCTCCTGAGGAGCTGGGATTACAGGCACCCACCACACACCTGGCGAATTTTCTATTTCCAGTAGAGATGGGGTTTCACCATGTTGGCCAGGCTGGTTTTGAACTCCTGACCTCAGGTGATCCACCTGCCTCAGCCTCCCAAAGTGCTGGGGTTACAGGCTTGAGCCATGGCACACGGCCTTATCTGCATTTTCAAATGGACCAACATTATGGTTTGCACTATACTGAAAGTTATCTTTTAAAAAGAACTTTAAAACATTAACTATATGGCCGGGCGCGGTGGCTCACGCTTGTAATCCCAGCACTTTGGGAGGCCGAGGCGGGCGGATCACGAGGTCAGGAGATCGAGACCACGGTGAAACCCCGTCTCTACTAAAAATACAAAAAATTAGCCGGGCGTGGTGGCGGGCGCCTGTAGTCCCAGCTACTCGGAGAGGCTGAGGCAGGAGAATGGCGTGAACCCGGGAGGCGGAGCTTGCAGTGAGCCGAGATTGCGCCACTGCACTCCAGCCTGGGCGACAGGGCGAGACTCCGTCTCAAAAAAAAAAAAAAAAAAAAAAAACATTAACTATATATAAAACTATATTAAAATAAAGACAAATTTTATAATAAAGAAATCAAACAAGAAAACACAAATATACAGAACTGAAAATGAAAAAGATAGTTTACCAGATAGAAAGAATCAAGTATTTTATGCATCGAGCCCAGTTAGTTTTACAAGTGAACTTTTCAAAACTTTTGAAGAAAAGGTAATTCTTACATCATATACACATTTCTCAAGAGCAGCACTATACAATACGGTAACCACTAGCCACAAATAGTTATTAAGCACTTGAAATATGGCTAGTGCAACTGATGGGTAAACTCTTAATGTTATTTGAATTCAATCTATTTAAATTTAAGTAAGTGAATGTACCTAGTGGCTACCAATGGAGAGTGAGTGCAGCTATAGAGGGTAAAAAAACGAAAGCTTCCCATTTTGGTATTATGATACCAAGAAAATTATGGCCATTTTAACTTATAATGCTAGAAAATTCTGGATAAAATGCTAGTACGTTGAACCTAATAGGGGTTGAAAAGAATATGCAATGATCGAAGGCTGTTTTTTTTACGTAGGAATGCAAGGACGCCTTAATAATCAGGAAATTAAATATAATTCATGACATCAATTACAGCAAGGAGAAAAACTCTATAACTTTGTCTTCAGATGCTAAGAATGCATCAATAAAATTGAGTATCCATTCCTGATTATTAAAAAAAAAAAAATACTTCCCCAGCACGATAAATAAGAGACATCATGAATCAACAGGCATCAGCAAACCTGAAACTAAAACACCAGAAGCATTCCCATTAAAGTCCGGAAGGAACTAGACAAAATAGCAACTGTAATTATTATTAGGTACCATATTCTTATATGCAATATGAAAATAAAAAAGAAATATGACACACTATTAGGAAAAAAGAGAATAAAATCATTATTATCTGTAAAAGAAAAGCCATTAAAATCAGTTGAAACTCTTAAAACTAAGAAATGACTATTAGGTTTTCACTGATTAAAATAGATTATCTTCAAATGGAAATGTTGATAATAAAGTACATTTAAAAGAAACTCACTAGCAAGTGAATTTAAAACATTATAAAAGTATCACAAAGTCTTAAAAACCAAATTCTACTGAGCTTTCCCTTGAAATAAATTAAATCAAATTTGCTAGTTAAACCCTTCAAAGGTTTCTGACTCCTAGGTTACCCCACGTGACTAAGGATTCTCACATACACACACACACACACACACACACACACACACACACAGATTATCAACACTGACTTCCTATTGACCCAGCAACCAACCATGGCAGAACTAAAACCAGTTCAGAAAAAGGCTAATTAATATTTATTATTTTCCTCATGCTGTGAAAAGAAGAATATCATGTTTCCTCTCAGAATATGCCCCTGAACTTTTAAAGATTTAACCATATGGAAGAGATCTAAAGGAGTATATGAAAAGGCTAAAGATTTGGAATCCTAATTCAATTTCCCCTCACATTTTAAAAGGAGCCTGCAGCAAACATTTATTTTTAGAGATATTCTCAGTAGGTAAAAGAACAAAAGGCTATTGTGTGCTAAACATGGTGAGGTCTCTCTGGTCCCATCTATACCAACTTTATAAACATCAGGTTAGAATTAAATAACTTTAAACTTTAAATCAACCATTTCCAGACCACAAAATCTATTCTACACTTATCAGCACATATAAGTTCTCTAAGTGACTTATAGCTGAGTTCCAATGTGAAATCTGCACTTTTCAAGTGCCAATAAAAGAACTTTCCTTTGGACTTTGAATAATACTGAATTTTCCAAGAATGCCATGTAATGTTTTCATTTCCTTTTCCAACAAAAATTTTCATCAGCACTTGATAAATTTACTGACTCCGTATCATTTATGAAGAAAAGCATATGGGTACCAATCATATTGGTGTCCACTATTTTCTTATTAAATAGGAATTACAACTTTTTCTCAAAGTTTAACAAAAGTAAAAAAAGATGAAGTTTACAGGCGTGCCCTGATCACTATGAACATTTCTTTATATGTGTCCTGTCATGAGTCTGTTAAAATGCAAAAGGAAACAAGAAATTATCTACGATTAGCAATGTGGTCGTTTTAAAACATACCCACAAATACTTTGACATGCCTCCCATCAAAAGGCAGAGTCAGTTCCCTCCCTTTGAACATGGGCCAGTTGCAGTGACTCACTTCTAATAAACAGAATGTGGCAGAAGTGGGGCTGAAGGCTTTGAAGGCTAGGTCACAAAAGGTGATATACCTTCCTCCTGGCTCTCCCTGTTGGGTCGCTCACCCGTAAAACTTAGCCACCACGCTGTAAGGAAGCCAAGCAGCCATATGGAAAGGCCTTAGTTCTACTCCCAAACAAGGTTCCAGACAGCAACTGGCATCAGCCTCCAGACATGTGCTTGAAATAGCCTCCATGTGACTTTAGCCCCCAGGCTTTGGGCCGTCTCAATAGATATCATGTGGGTCCAGGTGCAGTGGCTCACACTTGTAATTCCAGCACTTTGAGAGACAGAAGCGGGCAAATCACCTGAGGTCAGGAGTTTGAGAGCAGCCTGGCCGACATGGTGAAACCCCATCTCTACTAAAAATACAAAAATTAGCCTGGCGTTATGGTGGGTGCCTGTAATCCCAGCTACTTGTGAGGCTGAACCTGGAGAATCATTTGAACCCAGGAGACAGAGGTTGCAGTGAGCTAAGATTACGCCATTGCACTCCAGCCTGGGCGACAAGAGGGAAATTCCATTCCAAAAAGAAAAAAAAAGAGATCACGTGGAAAAGACAAGCTATTCCCACCAAACCATGCCAGAATGGCAGATGCTTGAAAAAATAAGAACCATCATTATTTTAAGCCACTAGGCTTTGAGTGTTAATTATTATGCAACAACAGGTAATTGGAACATATAGATTATTTCAGCCCAATGCAGCCATCTTATTCTTTCCATTTCAAAACTACCTGAGAAGACAAATCTGTTTCAAAGAAAAAAAAAATGTGTTGACATACCTGGTCTCAGTCAACTCACCCTAGAAAGCCCAAAGCTAGAATCCCAGCATTTATTACCTGTGGCCACCAGCTAGTCTTCTCTTGGGCAGTTTTCTTCTCACTCCTTAATATACCAGACTCTCGGCTGGGCGCGGTGGTTCATGCCTGTAATCCCAGCATGTTGGGAGGCCGAGGCAGGCAGATCACGAGGTCAGGAGTTCAAGACCAGCCTGGCCAACATGGTGAAACCTCATCTCTAATAAAAATACAAAAAATTAGGCAGACATGGTGGCGCATGCCTGTAGTCTCAGCTACTCAGGAGGCTTAGGCAGAAGAATTGCTTGAACCCGGGAGGCAGAGGTTACAGTGAGCCGAGATTGTGCCCATGTACTCCAGCCAGGGTGACAGAGTGAGACGCTGTCCCCAAAAAAATAAATAAATAAAAATACACACACACACACACACACACACACACACACACACACACACACACACACGCGCGCGCTAGACTCTGGCCTCTTCTGTCCTGTCTTAAACTTACTCCTAGCTTTGAAAAGTTGCTTTTATTAAACACCCTAGTTTATGAGACTGCTGCTACTGCTAACATGTGCTACATATTTTTAATCAAGGAACAAGTAAAATTTGCCTAAAAAGGTAATTCTATGACTTTAAGGCAGGTAACCAGTTCAAGATGTTTTAATGAAGCCATTAAAATGGGTTATCAATCAACCCAAATAATCATATCAAAACATTTACTTTCCTCCTAATAAACAGTAGGGAGGGAAATATCCTAATTACTCAAATTAGATTTTTCTTTAAGAAACGCAGCCTACATGTTAAAAGCTAGAAGCGATCTTGAAGATAATCTAGTTTAGAACTTTTTTTAAGCCACTGGGAAACTGACAAAATCCAGGGAAGATCTTCACGACATGAGTAAAAAATGTTTATCTCACTCCGTCTCCACCTAGGATGTCAACCTGCCACCATATAATGACAATTTGAAACTTCAATTCTGTTTGTATTTTACCAAAAAAATTACAAATACAATTTTGTTAGTATTTCACAGCTACAGCAATAAAATGTACTCCATGCAATGTTATTTAATGTTTAATCTTTAAAGTTTTGGATTATGACAAATCCCGGTTAGGATAAATAAAAGTATCCCTGGGAATCCAGAGTCTTTTTATACAAAATTAAAAGTGGCTGTTCTATTTCTATCATAAGAAATATTAGTAA
>NW_026655621.1:0-6812 GCF_009828535.3 Hylobates moloch
GTATCATGCTGTATGAGAACAGTGTAGTATAATTAAGGGCAGATGAGTAGACAGGAACTTACTTTCATGGATTATTTTTCTTAACATAGAAGCTCTCAATTTTGAATGCGCATTAAAATTATCTGTCAAGCTTTCCAAAATTCAGATGTCCAGGATCCATTGATCCCCGTAAATTGATTTAATTGGTCTGGGATAGATCTCAGACATGGTATGCTTTTTGTAAACTCCCCAGGTAAATCTAAGTTGTTTCTATGGTTGAGAAGCATTTCTACTCATTGATGAAGATTGCCATTCTGCTGTAAGTTATTAAGGAATAAAATAATTGATGTAGTTGTTGAGGGGCTTTTTGTTTCATTCTAACATTGATTTTTCTTTCATGAAGCTGTAAGCTTGAGGTTTGAGCACTCCACACTCAACACCTATAGTGAATGCCAGTGAAACCCTACAGTCAGAATGTTAATTAGTATTCCATTGGGTACTAGCTGTTCCAGTTATATTTGTTAACAGTTAGAAGAGGGCTGACATGATGTGCATAATTGTAATCAATCATGGTCTTGTCTCTGAGTAAACAAAGTGCATGACTGACATTTGAGATATTTCATGCTTTATCCCTGGCTATCTTCTTATCTTATATTTTCTA
The DNA here is from genome assembly GCF_009828535.3 of Hylobates moloch. Taxonomy (NCBI): domain Eukaryota; kingdom Metazoa; phylum Chordata; class Mammalia; order Primates; family Hylobatidae; genus Hylobates; species Hylobates moloch. Next base: position 641 of record NW_026655621.1, read on the forward strand.
CCTTTTTTTTTTTCTGAGATGGAGTTTTGCTCTTGTTACCCAGGCTGGAGTGCAATGGTGCGATCTCGGCTTTTCGCAACCTCCGACTTCCCGGTTCAAGCGCTTCTCCTGCTTCAGCCTCCGGAGTAGCTGGGATTACAGGCATGTGCGACCACGCCTGGCTAATTTTGTATTTTTAGTAGAGACAGGGTTTCTCCATGTTGGTCAAGCTGGTCTCGAACTCCTGACCTCAGGTAATCCTCCCACCTCGGCCTCCTGAGGTGCTGGGAATATAGGTGTGAGCCACCGCATGCAGGCTTTTTTTTGTTTGTTTTTTTAGACGGAGTTTCACTCTTTTGTCCAGGCTGGAGGGCAATGGCGCGATCTCAGCTCACCACAACCTCCGCCTCCCGGGTTCAAGTGATTCTCTTGCCTCAGCCTCCTGAGTAGCTGGCATTACAGGCGCCTGCCACCATGCCCGGCTAATTTTTGTAGTTTTAGTAGAGACTGAGTTTCGTCATTTTGGCCAGGCTGGTCTCAAACTCTTGACCTCAGGTGATCTGCCTGCCTCGGCCTCCCAAAGTGCAGGATTACAGGCGTGAGCCACCAGGCCCAGCCTTCTATTTTCATCTTATACCATGACTGGTTAATCTTCCAGCTTATGCTCCAGTCACCCTGAATTATGTTATAGTCACCTTGATTCCAATAATGCACAAGCTTTTGTCTCCAGGCTCCTGCACATGCTGTTTCCTCTGTTTGGACTCCCCTTCCCTTCTTGTCTGCCTGAAACATTCCTACTCATTCTCCTATACCCAGAGTTCTTGATGATGCACATTCTGAGTTAGTAAGCAAAATATATGTGTATGTTTGTTATATAATTTTTTATTGAAAGAATCATCATAAATTTCATTACATCCTTAAAAGGGTCTGTGACACCTTAAATGTTAAGATTCATTTGTTTCTGCCTATAATCAAATGTGACACAGTGAAAGCATACACTGAGACCTCCTTGTTTCCAACTGCCCCAACCAAGTTATCTGTCACAGATATTCTGTCCCTCTTGTCAGTTTTTATAGCACTTTACATCTCTCTCTCTCTCTCTTTTTTTTTTTTTTTTTGTTGAGATGGAGTCTCACTCTGTTGCCCAGGCTGGAGTGCAGTGGTGTGATCTCGGCTCACTGCAACCTCTGCCTCCCAGGTTCAAGCGATTCTCCTGCTTCCGCCTCCCAAGTAGTTGGGACTACAGGCGTGTACCGCCACGCCCAGCTAATTTATTGTATTTTTAGTAGAAACGGGGTTTTACCGTGTTAGCCAGGATGGCCTCGATCTCCTGATCTCACGATCCGCCCGCCTTGGCCTCCCAAAGTGCTGGCATTACAGGCGTGAGCCACCGCACCCGGCCTAGATATCTCTCTTTTTATATCATTTTTACTTGTCTCCCTTTGGACTGAGATATCACCGAAGGCAGAAACAATGTCTTATTCACCTTTGATCCCAGAACGTAGCACAAATAGATTCATTTTAGCTGGGAGAATGCTGAAGCTTAAATCAACTTGCCTGGAATTTAAAGGTTTTCATGTGCTAAATTTCTGGAGGATACGGTGCTTGCATCTTCTAACTATTACTCATACATTTCAATTTTTAACCAGTCATTGCCCTTCTTCAGGTAACAATGTGAATACCAAGAAATACAACATTTCTCCTTAATAAAATATGAAAATCTTGAGCTGTGATAGTTTGACACAAATAGAATCAGTGTGGCGCTATCTTCTCCAAGATAATTTCTTCCAACATTTTAATTATATGAGTTATAGAAAGAAAATAAATAAGTAAAACAAAGGGGAATAAATCATTGGCGAAATAATTCAGTAAAAAGTCTCAGAACTTAAGGATGCTTATTTATAGATTAAAAGGCTAGCACCTCGCAAAATAGATGAAAATAGACTCGTGTCAAGATATCTCAGTGTAAAATTTCAGGACACTGACAACAAAGAGAAAATTGTATGTTTCCAGAGGGGTAAAAATAGGTCAGGTACAAAGAATGAGGAATCAGATGGCTTAAAAATTTTCAACACCAGCCAGGCGTGGTGCCTGATGCCTGTAATCCCAGCACTTTGCGAGGCCGAGGTGGGTGGATCACGTGAGGTCAGTTCGAGACCAGCCTGACCAACATGGAGAAACCCTGTCTCTACCAAAAACATAAAATTAGCAGGGTGTGGTGGCATCCGCCTGTAATCCTAGCTATTCGGGAGGCTGAGGCAAGAGAATCACTTGAACCCGGGAGGCGGAGGTTGTGGTGAGCCAAGGTCGCGCCACTGCACTCCAGCCTGGGCAACAAGAGCGAAACACCATCTCAAAAAAAAAAAAAATTTGACACCATCACTATAAACCAGAATGCAATGGAGTTATGCTTTGCAAATTCTAAAGGAAAATGATTTCTGGCATACGTTTCTATTCCCACATAGACTAAAATCAAATGTACAAGTAGAAAACATACATTTTTCAGACATATGACATCTCTAAAATTTTGTCTCCCTGTGAACCTTTTCTTAGGAAGCTACTAGAGATTTTTTTGCTACCAAAAGGAAGAAGTAAACCAAGAAAGATGAAGATGTGGAATGCGGAAAATAGGAGTCACAACACGAGAGAGATAAATTCTTAAAAGTGTAGAGATGGAAAATCCTAGGATGAGAAAATTGAATCAGGCCTAGAGGGCAACCAGTCAAGACTGTTGCAGGGAAGCAGCTTCCAAGAGAGTGTTCTTCAAGGTGAGAGCATTTACACAACAATTGATGTGAAGAAAAGTCTTGATATGAGATTTAAAAAATTAGTAAAGAATTTTCAATTGAGTTAGCACAAATTAAAATAAAATTAAGTTGAAATTCAACAACAAAATTAATAACAAATATTTCTCGGCAATTGATGGATTACCATAATATAAATTTAAAAGTACTTAGAACTTAATGATATTGAAAATATTACAGAGTAAATTTGTGAGTAGCAGTAAAAGTGATTATTACAATAGGAGTTTATAGACTTAAATGTTTCTACAACAACTTGAAAATTAATGTACTAAGTATTTAAAGAATTAGAAAAGAAACAACAGAATCAATTCTGAAAAACTAAAGTGAGGGGATAGTGATTTAGAGAAAATTAGCAAAACATACAAAGCTAAAATTTGGTTGTTGGAGAAATATAATAAAAGGTGCAAACCTCAGGGAAGTTAAGAAAAAAAGAGAGAAAGCACAAATAAAACAAAGAATTAAAAAGATACATAACTATAGATACAGTATAGATTAAGAAGCTAATAAGAAAATATGATTAACACTTTATGCTACAAATTTGAAAGCCTAGATCAAATAGACAGATTTTTATAAATATATAGGTTAGTAAAACTGAAGTAAGAAGAAGTATGTAATCTGAATAATCTCATAAATGTTAAAGGAAATAAAGGATTGTTCCTACAGATAAAACAGTAGGCGCAGATTTTTTTCCCCAGACAGAGCATTTCAATACATATGAAGGATTCTATAAAATAAAAAAGGGAAAATCCTAAATTTACTCTATGAGGCAAGCAGAACTTGATACCAACACCACACAAATTGAGTATATAAAAAGATATTAAAACTAAAGTCCATTCTCATTCACAAAACAAATGGTAAAATCCCAAATGTAAAAAGATTTATGTGGATTCCTTGAGGGTTAGGATGAAATTTGTTTCTGCCAGATCCTGCTACTCTGGGACAACACACACACAAATTTATGTTTTGAGATTTTCTGTAATACCCAAGCAATATGGAGCTGGCTTGACAATCTGTGTGATAGCCAGCCTGTGTCATGACTTCTCTGGGACACAAATTTTTTTCTGTTTTCCTCCTTGTTCTGCTCAGCTCCAAGATAACTTTCGTCAAAGTTCCTTGAGTTTGGAAATAGGGACGGGTTTACTTCTGTTTCACCCTTAACGTGAAGATACAGTCCTATGGAATCCCAGATCCATTTGGAGACAGTCGGCTATTAAACTCTTTTCATAAGTACGCCCTGGGCCTTGACTACTGTCTCTCTTGAGATAGGAGCCTGATAGTTCCTTCCTGGCCCATCGGTTTTGGATACAATTAATGTTTCTGCCATTCAGAATTTTTAATTGTTTGGGAGGTGATAGGGTTTGGCTGTGTCTCCATTCAAATCTCAACTTCAATTGTATCTCCCAGAATTCCCACGTGTTGTGGGAGGGGTACCCAGGGGGAGGTAATTGAATCATGGGGGCTGGTCTTTCTCGTGCTATTCTGTGATAATGAATAAGTCTCACGAGATTTGATGGGTTCATCGGGGTTTCTGCTTTTGCTTCTTCCTCATTCCCTCTTGGCACCGCCCTGTAAGAAGTGTCTTTGGTCCAACGCCATGAATCTGAGGCCTCCCCAGCCATGTGGAACTGTAAGTCCAATTAAACCTCCTTTTCTTCCCAGTTTTGGGTATGTGTTTATCAGCAGCGTGAAAATGAACTAATACAGGTTGGTCCAAATAACCTTGGCTTCCATTATAGAACGTGGAAATTGGTGAAATTTTTAATCTTTCCTGTGGCAAACTTTAGCAGTGGGTATTATTTTTCTGATATATATATTTTTTTCTGTTCTATTCACCTTTGTTTCTCATAGGGTACCTTTTTTTTTTTTTTTTTTTTTTTTTTGTGGGAGTCTCGTCTGTACTCCAGGCTGGAGAGCAGTGGCACGATCTTGGCTCACTGCGACCTCCACCTCCCAGGTTCAAGCGATTCTCCTGCCTCAGCCTCCTGAGTAGCTGAGATTACAGGCATTCATCATCACATCCAGCTAACTTTTTATGTTTTTAGTAGAGACGGGGTTTCACCATGTTGGTCAGGCTGGTCTCGAACTCCTGACCTCAGGTGATTCACCCGCCTCGGCCTCCTGAAGTGCTGGGATTACAGGTGTGAGCCACCCCTCCCCGCCCTCATAGGGTACTTTTTATTTATTTGTGCCTGCCCTGTTTTGAGCACATTTTTGATTGAAAAAAGGCTTTTCTGGGCCAAATAATTTCCATCTATCTATCTATCTAAGGAAAGTGCATGGGAAGAGTTTGGAGATGGTAGGAATTTTCTTTAATATTCAGAATTTTGCACGTGTGTGCATGTATGTGTATGTGTGTTGATGTGTATAAGTGTATTTTTTTTTCTTTTTAAGCTTCATTTTCCCCTATGTCAATAAAGACATTGGCTGCTCTAGGGATACTTATAACGCAGAGTATTTGTCCTTTTCTTTTCATTCTAAGAATGAGTGCAAGAACGGGTGCAGAAGTTTGAGAGGTGATCATTGGTCTTCTGAGTATGGGAGCAGGGAGAATAAGACAGAGAAGAAAAGTGAATGGAGGGTGCATTACTGAGCTGGTTGTTGGTGTGGGCGACTGAGACTAAGTCTCAGTGGGAATCTTTAAAGGAATTATGTAGAGCATACCTCAGAATTGTCCCTCTGAAAGATAAGGTGGCTGGGGCAATTACCTTCTCACTCCCTCCCACCATCTTTGGAAGTTAGATGCTCGGGACATTAATTCTGCAACATTTGTAAGCTGTAGCTGTGCACCAGATGAATGGAAGTTGCTGTTCAATGGGTATAATGTTTCAGTTAGGCAAAGTGAGTAAGTTCTAAACCTCTGCTTACAGCATGGTGCCTACGGTTAATAATACTGTACTGTGCACTTTAATATTTGTTAAGATGGTAGATCTCATGTTAAGTGTTCTTAACACAATAAAATATTAATTGTATTATTAATACAACTTAATTAATACAATTAATTGTGTTAATTATGCTACAACATGGAGGAACTTCAAGAACATCATGCTAAATGAAAACAGCCTGACACATAAGGCCACAAATCGTATGAACTGTCTGATTCTATTGATATGAAATATTCCAACAGGCAAATCCACAGAGCCACAAGATGGATTAGTGGTTGCCAGGAGCTAAGGTGAAGAATAATGAGTGTCTCCTGATGAGCATGGAGTTTCTTTTTAGAGTGATTAAAATATTTTGGAATTAGTGTTGTTAGCTGCACAACTCTGAATATAATAACACCACCAAACTGTATACTTCTTAAAATGTTTCCTCATTTTGTTTTAAAAGAACCAGAATGTCTAATTAGGTTTATGTCATTAAATACATTTTTTAAAGGGACTTGATGCTTG
>NW_026655622.1:0-6812 GCF_009828535.3 Hylobates moloch
CGGGTGAACATTTCCTGCAAGAGCCCCGACAGAAGCTTCAGAACATCCTAGCACCTGCTAATTCATCCATGTGGCAACATTACACCCTATGCACATATATAGAGGGTGGGTTTTCTTTTGCCTGAGTGTGACTGCCCTGTCAACTGATTTGAAAAACCGATAAACATATTCAGATCTACTTTGAAAAAACGCTTTTTTAAATCATGAAATAGGCTTGGCATGGTGGCTCACCCCTGTGATCCCAGCACTTTGGGAGGCCGAGACGGGTGGATCATGAGGTCAGGAGTTCAAAACAAGCCTGACCTATATGGTGAAATCTCGTCTTTAGTAAAAATACAAAAAGTTAGCAGGGCATGGTGGCACCTGCCTGTAGTCCCAACTCTGTAGTCCCAGCTACTCAGGAGGCTGAGGCAGGAGAATCGCCACTGCACTCCAGCCTGGGCAACAGAGCGAGATTCCATCTCAAAAAAAAAAAAAAAAAAAAGAAGGAAATCATGAAATAAAGCCAGCATCCTATAAGAAAGATTGTTTAGCTTAAGATTTCATAAGAACCCTCCAAGCAATCACCTGTGTCACCACAGAGTCACACCCTGCACTGGGCCAGACACCGTCCTGTGAGGAGCTGTGTTCTCCTGACACTTCAGGTCCAGTGGTTTCCATGACTCTTCTTTGAGACCAAGGGTTCCCTTCCGTTGTAGGTTTTTGTCATGCAGAGTCAAGCAGCCCTGAGCATTGGGAAATCAGAGAAGGAACTTCCAGGCAAGGGTCCCAGTGCAGAAGCCAGCTGGAGAGGACAGTAGGAGACTCACCCTTTGGGAAATGATTTTGAGAAATATGTATCTATTTTCACCACTTCTATTATTCTATATTCCTGCTTGTCTATTCTCTAATTTCTCCTTTTTACACTCAAAGCTAGACTGTGAATTCTAGCTCTGATCAAAGCTCCAAATGTGCACAGACACCTTCTCTGAACCTTGCAGGCAGCAAACATGCCTCTGTTTGCTCCCATTGCTGCAGAGTCCATGGACCATGGTCTGGAAGCTACCTAACTCACCCACTCTCCTTCCCTTGGCTGGAAGTCTCCTTGTTAGTTTTAGGTCTCAGCTCCTCACTGGATTTCCTCTCCAGACTGACACTTGAAGGATTACTTTTCCCACTTTGTTCTCTTTATTCCCAGTACACTCTCCTAAGGCCACTCTTATCATGCCCCAATTTGTTAGATGCTAACCCATTCTATTGCTTTTTGGTGCCCTTTTAAAATGCTGTGTATGTTACTATTATGACTTTTCAATTTTGTTGCAGGCTTTGATTTCCTTGTCTGTTTCTTCAACTAGATTATGAGCTTCTGAAGAAAATATTGTAGGTTAAAATCCCCAGTTTATGACACTGTCTCTGGCCTAGAGTAAATGCTAAACTTCTTCTTTGCTGCATTGGGCACTTAAACGTTGTCCAAAACATCTTCACCAACAGTCATCCAGCCTCTATAATGGACAGGAGACCACAGTACCTACTTCTGGAAAATTCTTCCTTCTATTGAGTCAGAAAATCATCTCCTTAGAGCTTGGAATCTTTTGCTCTCGGTCCTATAGCTTGGGGGCATAGGATCAGGAGAGATATAGTAAGAAGGTAACTAGTCAACAAAGCCAAAAGAAGATTGTAGGTTCTAAAAGAGTTAAAGATGAGTCAGATAAGTGAAAACGCTAGCCCAGCAAATATATATTTTTCTCTTTAGGTAGCAGTTACAAATCATGGAAGGCAATCTTAAAAGTATCTCCCCATTACTGGGAAATAGCATGCCAGATAGTAGTAGTCAAAGCTGATGCTGGCTTCTTTGTAGATAATCCAGCGGAAATAATTTCTTAGGAAAAAAATAGTTGGAACAGGCCTAGGTAGATTGCTCTAAGATCTGGCTTAAAGTCCTCTCCTTTAAAAAACCTCCTCTAATTGCATCAATTCCCAACTGATAACTGGTTTTCTACATAGTCTTTGAATGCTGATGAGAATAGTTTGTGCCGCATTATTTGATGATCAGTCAAATATCATATAGTGATTTTAAAAAGTTGTTTCATCTCAATGTTGGCTCAGTCTCACCATCTAGAATATTCACACACGATAAAAACAAGGATGTATGTCCAATGGATTTTTTCATTTGTATTGATCTATTTCCCCTTTCACATGGTACCCATTGCAATCAGGGTCCTTCTATATTTGTGGTCAGTGGGTGTTCGGTAACCAGAGCAGAGCATATGATCAGTCCTTGAGGAACTGAGACTTCAGGCAGGCCTTCAAATGCTGAGAAGAAAACATCTGATTGTGGTTCTCAAGCCTTTGGTCCTAGGAAGATGAATGAAAGGTGATTAGAGTGTCTGTGCACCTGAAAATATTGAAAGGTGACCCCCCAGCTCCCACTTTCAAGGGAGAGAATGGTAAGAGGCATGTGGTGGGCTATCAGGAGCAGCTGCTGTTGCACCTTTAAGGTGTTCTGCAAACGCTGGCAGGTGAGGCAGGTGGTTCCATTAGGAAGCAGAAAAAACAAAGTGATTAAGATGCAGCCTGTGACCTTAGGAAGATCCAGTCGAATAAGGGAGACAAGTACCCGCATAAACATGTGTTAGTATGGAAGGAAAACCCTAGGATTTGTAGAACAACAAAATTGGCATTGCTCCCTGGAGAACAAGATGAAGAATAATAGGACTACAGAGGGCTCAGAGAAGCCCAGACAAATCAACTGCAAACAAGCTCATTAGTTGCATCCATCAGCCTGTACACTGAGAAGATCTTCCTAAAAGGTCCTGAGGTCTTCCCTGCTCATCGCCCATCTCAGGGGCCTCAAGTTATGCAATAAACTCACAGTGACATGAAATACAGAGGACTAATGTCCATTTCTTTGAATCTGTGTAGAAGGGAGGCCTGTTGGAAGGTGATAGAGACCGTGCAGCATGTGGAAAGTGTCTCTGCAAAAGTGGGGTGGAGTCCAAATGGGGTGTGGAAAACAGCCTCCTGCAGATTGTGGAAGCCCCAGCAAATTTCAAAGGGCACCGCGTGGGGCAAGGCATCCCTTGTGTGGTGTGTCAGGAATTGGACTGAGGTGAGGAGAGTTTCAACATGGGTGGTCTCCGTGGCACAGGAAGTCGAACTTGAATGGAGAGAGGAGGCCATTTACAAGGGAGTGGTGGTGGCAGCCGCAGCATACATGTAGTTACAAATAAAGGGACTGATCAAATATGTAAATCTATAACAATAACAGAACCAAGCTTCTCAGTATTGGATAAGGGAGTTTGCAAATATGGAAAGAGAGAACACTAGGACACAACAATAAACCTTGTAATATTGCATGGGAACTAATGTGAACTCATCGCTTCTCAATATGTATGGACAGGAATTAAAGATACCCGTAAATATATGTGTACTGTGAAAATACATGTGTATGTACAGCTCTGTCCACTGTGAAGCCTAAGAGTAGTTCACCTCAAAAGCACCCCAAAGATCTAGTGTCCATATTCTGTTTTCTAAATACCATTGTCCACTAGAAGGAACCAGGACTTCTGGACAAATAGTGGATACCAACACAGGCAGGAAAAGCCTAGAACCCCTTGTGCCATAAAGCAAGGAAATGCTCAAAGAATGGTGGGGACCCTGACAGGAAGGAGAATTTAAGAAGTAACACCCCCCCCATTTCCATATCTCCTTTGGACAATGCTTCATCAACATTGAAAAATTATCATTTATAAATAAAGTCTTTGAAATAAAAATTATTTTTAATCAGTTACATTCCAGCCTTACATACTGAGACTATGACTTGATTTCTGTGGATTTACAGATACAAATATGCCAGTGCCATCCATAGCAGATTAGAAATACAATTTTTAAGTGCTTAGACCTACCTTTCATATGTGGTTTTTACTGTTTTCCATTCCATCCATCTATTCATTGAGCAATTAAACAAACATGTATTAAGCACCTGCACTCTACAAAGTATTTTGATAGGGACCGGAAACCTTGTAAGCTTCTGGCACAGAAGCCTAGTGAAGTCTATCCTGCTTGGCTTACATTGTTTCAGAGCTGGGTAGAGAGTCGGGGAAAATTATTTCAGCCTCTCCCCACAACCAGATTTCAAGGATGAGGCAATAAGAAGGTCAGTAGATGAAATTATTTAGGCACCTAAAAACCAATTACTTTAACATTCCTAAAACATACCCTGTAAAGCTTTCCAAATTAGATGTTATTTGTAAACATGTCAAACATATCTTACAGCACCTGTAATCCCTGAAGCACTTTGAGAATGAGAGCATCATTCACAAAAGTTTTTGAACAAATTAAAATGGCCCATGTGCCCATGAGAGTTGGTTTTATTCACTGCTCTATTCCTGGTCTTCAAACAGTGCCTGACATATAGTTATGTGTTCCATAACTATCTATTGGATACCATTTTTTTTGATATCTTAAGTGTGTATGTGGAGGCTGTTGGAGGCGTTTCGCCAGTAGGTGGCAGTGAGAGTTGCTAAGCCTTTACTTTGGCATTTCAAATGCCTTTAGCTTTGTGAATTCCCCTGCGGAATCCCTTTATGTATCTATGGTCCCAATGCTGTGTCTGGAGGACTGGGGGCAGATGGCTGAGGCGAGGGCAATGTGGCTCATTCACCTCCAGGAGGAGCTGTGACTTTAGTGAAATTCCTGCCTCAAGTGGAGGGAGGAGAAGAGAGGCAGGAGGGAGGAAAGGACTAAGGAAGGAATCAAATGCTTTGGTATCAGGGTTTGTTCCTTGTTGTAGTTGAGAGACCATGTGTGGACAAGCTGAAGACACTAAAGTCCATTCCACCTGGACCTGTGTAGCATCGTCTCTGCAGTCTCTCTGGCTCACGCCCTTAGGGCCTCCTGTTATTTGAGTCTGTGTTCAGGTCCTGCATCCTACGTAGGTGAGATGCTCCCTGGGCTCCCCGGGGGTAGGGGTTGTGGAGTATTCCTTTCATGCCCCGTCAGCACCCACTGAAGGGTGCTCCCTCCCTGGTTGGCATTACCTTACTGGGTCTTAAAATGATGCACAGCTGGCTCCAGGGAAGGGCTCTGCTGAGCCAGGCGAGGTGGCCTCTGGGAGTTCACTGAGATGAAGGAGGGGAGCCTGGGTCCAACACAGGCAGCAGGAAGGCATCTGCCCAAAGGGAAGGTGTCTATGTTTTAGGGAGGAGGGGAGCCACAAGTAGAAAGAGGAAGGGGAGACCCAATCATTCATTGTGGGGAGGGCGGGCAGCTGCTAAGAAAAAAGCAGCTATCTGAGGAACCCGCCCTGCACACCTGGCCCTGAGAAGCTAGTCTAAACCCACCTCTTGAGGTGCCTGCACCAAGCTTGGAAGGGAAAGATGAAGTGTGAGCTGTAGACACTAACAGTGACACCAACAGGAGCAGAGACTTCCCAAGCAGCTCCTGTCTCAGGGCCAGGGAAGCACACCCACAGGATCAGAATGCCAAGCAGGCCAACTCGAGGTCCGCCCTCCCCCTGCCCCTTCTGCCCCTGCCATGGGCTGCAGGCTCCACTGTGGTGTGGTCCATTGTCTCAGGTGAGTCCTGGGCACAGGTGGGACATTTCTGTCCTTGGATTTTTTGCTTTTTTCATGGAACTGCCTCAGAAGACTCTGTCCTAGGCTTCGTCTGAATTTGGCTTCTTATTTTCACAGGCTCCACAGATACTGGAATTACCCAGACACCAAAATACCGGAATTACCCAGACACCAAAATACTGGATCACAGCAATGGGGAGTAAAAGGACGCTGAAATGTGAGCAACATCTGGGACATGATTGTATGTATTGGGTACAGACAGAAAGCTAAGAAATCCCTGGAGTTTATGTTTTACTACAACTGTAGGGACCTCATTGAAAACGAGACTGTGCCGAATCACTTCACACCTGAATGCCCTGACAGCTCTTGCTTACACCTTCATGTGGTCGCACTGCAGCCAGAAAACTCAGCTCTGTATCTCTACCCCGGCAGCCAAGACACAGCCCAGCAGAGTCACCGCCTCCCTGTGCACAAACCTCCTGGGTCTAGTCAGGAAGCCATGGGGGCAATGTGTTCAGTTGAGCCTCAACACGCTTCAGCATTCCGTAGGACCTCAGCAGAAATCTCAGACCATAATACTGTCATTTATTGGATGTGGCAATGCTACATTCCCCAGACACCAGCAGCCTGTGGCCTAACTTTGTCTTGAATGAAACTGTGCCTGAACTTGAATGGAGGACAGATGCTGTCAAGTTTAAGTTGTTCCAAGTAACTTCCAGTTGGCTTGTACCCCTAGGAAATCTTGTGTGAAGCATTTAATACCCTGGCCACACTAATCCACCTTCCAATATGGACTTTTTTGACTTCTCTTTCCACCCAAGTTAGATCCTGGATCTCAGCCCTCATTCCAGCTCCAAATATATGCTCAGACCTTTTCTTTTCTTTCGTTTTTGTTTGTTTGTTTGTTTGTCTTTTGAGACAGAGTCTCACTCTGTTGCCCAGGCTGGAATGCAGTGGGGTGGGCGATCTCAACCCACTGCAACATCCGCCTTCCAGGTTCAAGAGATTCTCCTGCCTCAGCCTCCCGAGTAGCTGAGACTACAGGCGCCAGTCACCACTACTGGCTAATTTTTGTATTTTTAGTAGAGACAGGGTTTCATCATGTTGGCCAAGATGGTCTTGATCCCTTGACCTCATGATCCACCCACCTCGGCCTCCCAAAGTTCTGGGATTACAGGAGTGAGCCACCTCGCCAGGCCAGACCTTTTGTTTTCTTTCTTTCTTTCTTTCTTTCTTTCTTTCTTTCTTTCTTTCTTT
>NW_026655623.1:0-6805 GCF_009828535.3 Hylobates moloch
CTCAACGTGTTGCGATTACAGGCATGAGCCACCGCGCCCGGCAACTGGTGATACTTTTAATCGGTAATTTTGATGAATTCCTAGGAGCTGAGTGTGAACACGGTGAGCGTTAAGAAACTCCTCAGAGCTGTAGTATCAGAGAGGCCAGCACACTTACATGGGTCTTCCTTTCAGGAATCCCAGCAGGTTTTCATGATGTAGAGCCAAGAAAAATCTCCTGTGGCTCTGGCAGGAGGAGGAGAAAAGTATCCCTTTTTAAACAGCCCAGCACATTCTTGTATTAGGAGTCTCCAGTGAAGGAGAACCAATAGGATGGCTATACATGTAGAGATTTATTATAAGAAATCGGTTCATGTAATTTTGAAAGCTGACAAGTCCCAAGATTTGCACTCAGTAAGCTGGAGAGCCAGCAGAGTTAATGGTGTGGGTCCAGTGTCAGTCTGAAAGCCTGAGAATCAGGAGAGCTGATGGTATGTTTCAGTCTGAAGGTCTCCAGGCTCAAGAACTAAGAAGAGCCAATGCCTCAGTTTGTGTCTAAAGGCAGAAAAAGTCTAGAGTCACAGCTCAAAGGCAGTCAGGCAGAAACAGTTCCCTCCTATTTAGCCATTTTGTTCTATTCAGACCTTCAGTGGATTCAAGGAGGCTCACAGACATTAGGAAGGCAATCTACTCTACTCAGTCTGCTGAACCAAATGTTACCCTCAGCCAGGAACACCCTCATGGATATAGCCAGAATAATGTTTAATGAAATGTCTGGGCACCCCATGGCCAGTCAAGGTGAAACACAAAATTAGCCATCACAAATCATAAAAAGTAAAAGTAAAACAGTGTTGTAAAATGATGTTAATTATCTCCAGTCTGGTACACAGATAAGTCAAAAATAGACTGATTTCATATTTATTTGTGAAAACATTCCCCAGTATCTAAGCGCCTACATTAAAAGTCTGTTAACAGTAACCACACTTGGGATAGTTGAGGGGTAAGAAAATCATTATATTCGCTTCGGAAAGTAATTGATACTTCAAATAGAATGTTCAGGAATACAGGTAAGAATACATTTAAAGTAATTGCTCAAAAGTCCTATCTCCTGGTAAAAATCTATTTTGTTTTAACTTGAGTTTCTTTTCACAAGCTCATTTTAATATTGAAACAAAAATATATATACACCTATTATGTACCCACAAAATTAAAAATAATAAAAGGTATTGAAATGAATAGAATGCGTAAGAGAGTTCTACTCATTTATATTTCAAGATCTTTTTTTTTTTTTCAAGATCTTCTACTCCATTTGATTTGATGTTTCTCATTCAAAACAGCTGGATCTCATGGCCTCATGAAGTATTTCAGTCCCGCATTTATTTATACATATGTTTTTCCATATGTCTTCTTTCTGTTTTTTATTTAATATGCAAACTCAATGATTTAAAATCAGATCTAATATTCAAGAAATATTTATTGAATACCTACTTTGTGCCAGGTATTCTACTGGACATTTGGGATACAACAATAAACACAATAGACAAAATGCCTGTTTTTCTGCAACTACATTGGAGAAGGTCAATATCTTAAATTTTACACATCAGCTTTTATTTAATCCCTCTTGATAATTATATTCAGTATTTAAAAATATTTTATACATAAAGAAACTGAGTCCTAGAGAGGTCAAGTGACTTGTAAATATCACATAGCTAATAAAAGGCTGGGCCAAGTTCATAACCCAATTTTGCATTTGACTTTCAGGATAACTTCAGGATATGGCATTGTTCTTGTTACAGGAATGATGATGCTATATTTGAGTAAGAAATGTTTCTAAAAGCAAATTGGAAAATGACCAAGCACACAGCTACTGTAATGGCCATTCATTGATTTCTGTTGCCTTTGTTTTTTCCACTACTTAGCACAGACATACCATCTTCAGACAGATGCTGAAGTCTGTATGAGAATCAGAATAGTTCAAGCACTTAGACCCAGTATTTGGGAATGGGATTGATTTATAGAGAATCTGACATACATAGATGAATGTACATAGTGGATCTTAAGTCATAAGGAAAAAGTCCTTAGGACTAAAATACATGAGAATGAAGTAAAGCAATGTATTATCTTGGCATGACAGGTCATATTCCAATCAGAAAATAATTTTTTCTAATAATCCATCATTTTGGAACTATGCAAAAAGTAAGCATTTTAGAATAATTATATACCTTATTATAGATTAGAATGTATGTCTACCTTTTTATAATTTCCTTTTTTGTGAGAAGTTAGATAACAGTGTGTTGATTACCTACAGTGAAAGACAACAATAAATAGTAAAAACAAAAATAGACCAAACATTCCATGGTGGGTTTTATTCTGTTTTTGCTGTAGTCTCTTCTTTGTTTTGTTTTGTTTTGTCTTATATGGTTTCCCTTGAATGATTTATTGAACTCATATGGACTTACCTTCTTGCTATACTTCAGTAACTCCTATTCTGAATTTTCTCCTAAAATCTGAGGTCATATTTTCAACTGCTAGCTGGACATCTCCAATTACTCAGAGGCAACTAAAACTCAATGGACCTAAAAGTAAATTAATCAATCTTACCCCACAGCCATCTCTCTTTTATATTAGCCTAAACCAGTTCATGTCTCTACCATCTATCATCTATCACGTATACATATATGTGTATATATATGTAACATATATATATGTGTGTGTGTATCTAATCCATTGTTAGTATGTCAATAAGTATTTTCAATTTCATTTTCATAACTCAAATGGACCCTGCAAATATATCCACAATGCTTTAGTTCATGTGATACTCAGCTCTTGGCCAAACGTCTGAAATATTTATCTATTTAGTGTTCTTACCCCCAGTGTCTCCCTGTGCAAATCCATTCTTTATGCTACCATGAGAATTAAGCTAGAAAACAAACCTGATGTCACTCCTCTACTAAGGACACTTCAATGTTTCCCTATCATCTTAAAGTCTAAACTTTCTAGCATTGCATTCAGGGCCTTTCACCATTTTTTTTCCTCAGCTTACTTCTATTGTCTTCTGGTAGACTAAGACGTTTGGACTTTATCATAGGTCATGGGGATTCATGATAAATTTTAAGTATAAGACTGATCGGAAAAAAATTCCATGTTAGAAATGTCACTCCAGCTGCAGTGTGTAGAAAAATTTGGAAGCAGTTTTCCTTAAGCATTTCCCTAGTTTATCAGGAATTTCCGCCAGTGGTCCGAATTTTCCTCTTTTGGAGCTGCATTTTACACATCTAAGTTCTCTTTACCCAACTGCCCTTCAGATTATTAAAAAACAGTTTTTATGTCCGTCAAGAAGTTATCATAAAAACTTTGGCTTCTTTTCCAAGTGAGATGAGTCTACCCAGAAAAGAGACATGAGTTGACTTGCAGTTTACAAGGATCACAACCTGGCTACTGTGTTGACAATAGATTGTGAGAGAGGAAGGAGACCAGCGAGAAGGCTACGGCAATGATCCAGATGATAGATAATGGTGGCATGAATTATGAAGGTAGCATTGGAGGCAGTGAGAAATTGTAGGATAGTGATACACATTAAAGATAAAACAAACAATACGTACCACTGTATTGAATATGGCTTGTAAGAGAAAGACAGCAGTTAAGGGCGACTCCAAAGTTTTGAACCTAAGAAATTGATAGAATATCATTGCCATTTATTGATATGAGTAAAACTGAGAGAAAAGTAGTTTGAGGGGAAAATGTCAGTAAGCTCAGATTTGAATATGTTGAATTGGACAGGCTCATTTGTCATCTAAGTGGTGATTTAGAGTAATTTGTAGAGACAAGTATGGAACTCGGGCGAGAGGACTAGGCTGGAGACAGAAACTTGGGAAGCATCAGCATATATATTATATTTAAAGCCTGTACCTAGATGAAATCACCAAAGGAATGAATATAGATATAAATGAGAAAAGGTCCAAGGATTATGTTTTTAAGGCAACAATGTTAACGAACCTGTGATATGTGAGGTATATAGCAAAGGAAACCAAGAAGGAGCAGCCAGAGATGTTGAAAGATAATCAGGAAAATGCATTGGCTTGAAAACCAAGTGAAAGAAAAGTATCTCAGGAAGAAGAAAGTGAGCAACAATATCAAATATTGTTGATAAATCAAGTATTATGAGGAAGAGAACTGACAGCAAATTTGGTGACGATGATAAAAGTAGTGTTCCAGTTATCTATTACTGTATAACAAATCACCCTAACATTTAGTGGCTTAAAGCAACAAAACTTATTGGATTATTATCTCTTACAGGTGTCAAACTGGGCTCTGCTCAGTGTTTCTCATGCTAGTCTCTCATGTAGCTGCAGTCAGATGGTGGCTGAGGTAGAAATCATCTCAGAGGCTGCCTCAGCCATGTCTGGAAACAAATGCTGATTGTCTGCTGGAGCTGTCAGCTGCAACTCCCACAACTGGGCTTTCAATGTGTCCTGGCTTTCTTGCTGCATGGTGGCTGGATTCCAAGAACCAGCATAGTAAGAAAGAAAGCCAGGTAGAAGCAGCATTACCTCCTTTGATCAGCCTTGGAACTCACGTATTACTTCGGCAGTATTTTCCTCACTGGAAGTGAGTCAATAAGGCCAGTGCTATTCAAAGAGAGGGAAATTAGATTCCACCTCTTGATGGGAGGAGTGTAGAAGAATTAGCAGAAACTGCTTTAAAACGGCTCATGCCTGTAATCCCAGCACTTTGGGAGGCCGAGGCTGGTGGATCTCTTCTCACTGAAGAGATTTAAAAAAACAAAAACAAAACAAAACAAAAAAAAGTCTGACATCACTGAGCCCATCCCTCCCTAACTCCCCAGCAACCAAGTGTGGTGAACATCTTTGGGCACTAGACGAGGAAGAACACAGCAGTTGTGAGTCACTGAACCCAGTGCCATCCTATTAGAACAGAAAGAAAAGCTGGACCAAACTCAAGTGATGCTCTCCCACAGAGGGAGCATTTAAATCAGCCCTACCAGAGGGGAATCACAGATCCCAGCAGTTGGAACTTGAGTTCCTGCAAACCTAGCCACCAAGAGCTGCAGTGCTTTGTGTCTCCAGGTAAACTTGAAAGGCAGTCTAGGCCATAAGGACTGCAAATTGTAGGTGTGTCCCAGTGCTGAACTAGGCCCAAAGACAGTGGACCGGTTGCGCACACAACCTACTGAGAAACCAGCTGGAGCAGTTACAGGAGTGCTGGCATCACCCTTCCCCTAACCCCACACTGCAGAGTTAGGGGCTCTCCAAAAAGACCTCCTTTTTCCACTTGAAGTTAGAAAAGAGAAGAGTAGGGAAGACTGTCTTCCATCCTTGATACCAGCTAGGCCACAGCAGGATAGGGCACCAGTCAGTCATAAGGCCCCTGTTCCAGGCCCTAGCTCCCTGATGACATTTCTAGATACAAGCTGGGCTAGAAGGAAACTGGCTGCCTTGAAGGGAAGTACCCAGTCTTGGCAGCATTCATCATCTGCTATCTAAGAGTCCTTGGGCTCTGAATAAACAGCAGCGATACCCAGGCACTACATTGAGGGCCTTGGTTTAGCCTCTGAGGTTTGCTGGCTTCAGGTGAGATTCAGCACATTACCAGCTATGGTGGCTACAGGGACAAAACTCCTTCTGCTTGAAAAAAGCAGGCGGACTTCGTATTGCACCTTAGGTATCAGCACGGCCACAGGGGGATAGAACACCAAGTGAATGCTTGAGGTCCTCAATTCCAGGACTTGACTCTTGGACAACATTGCTGGACCTGCCCAGGACCAGAGGGGGGCCAGGTCCTGAATGTCGTCCTGAATGTTTAGTCCTAGGCCAGGCAGCTTCACCACAAGCTGACTTAAGAGCCCTTGGACATTTAGAAAAGATTCCTGGTAGTCTGGCGGTACTCCTCGTGGCATGGGGTGGCAGTGGCTACAGGGTGAGGCTCCTCTGCCTTTAGAAAGGGGAGAGAACAGTCGGCAGAACTGCACTGTATGATTTGAATGCCAGTTCAGTGACAGCACAATAAAAAACCAGGTAGACTTCTAAGGTGTTTTTAGTCCCTGACTACTGGATAGCAGCTCTGGGCCCAACCAGGGCCTGAGGATCTTGCCTCCCTGAAGGGAAGGACACAGGCCTGCCTGGCTTTGTAATCTGCTGATTTTAGAGGCCCAGGGCCCTGAGCGAACATAGGTAGTAACCAAGGAGTGGTTATAGCAGGCCTTGGATGAGATCCAGTGCTGTACTAGCTTCAGGCCTGGCCTAACTTCAGTCATGGTGGTGGCCATAAGGCTGCTTATGTCTCTCCATCCCCACATTTATGTGGTTCAGAACAGAGAAAGAGACTCCATATGTTTGGGAGACAGTAAGGGAAGAGAACAAGAGTCTCTGCCTGATAATCCAGAGAATTCTCCAGGATTTTGCCCAAGACCATCAAGGCAGTACCTCTATGAGTCTACAAGAACCACAGCGTTACTGGCCATGGGGTACCCCATAAAGTAGTTACAGCTTAGATCACAACACACAAATCCTTGCAAATATCTGGAAAGCCTTCCCAAGAATGATGGGTACAAATAAGCTCAGATAGTAAAGACTACAATAAATACCTAACTCTTCTATGCTCAGACACTGAAGAATATCTATTAGCATCAACACCATCAAGCAAAACATGACCTCACCAAATGAACTAAATAAGCCATCAGAACCAATACTGGAGAAACAGAGATGTGTGACCTTTCAGACAGAGAATTCAAAATAGCTGTGTTGAGGAAACTCAAAGAAATTCAAGATAACACAGAGGAGGTATTCAGAATTCTATCACATAAATT
>NW_026655624.1:0-6803 GCF_009828535.3 Hylobates moloch
GCAGAAATCACCCGTCTTCTGCATCACTCACACTGGGAGCTGTAGACTGAAGCTGTTCCTATTCAGCCATCTTGGCTCCACCCCCTCCAGGGTGTACTTTAAATCCATTGTTTCCTTGTTGACTTTCTGTCTTGGTGACCGTCTAGTGTTTTCAGTGGAGTATTGAAGTACCTCACTATTATTGTGTTGCTATTTATCTCATTTCTTAGGTCTAGTAGTAATTGTTTTACAAATTTGGGAGCACCAATGTTAGGTGCATATATATTTAGAATTGTGATATATATGTATTTTTTGTTGTTGTTGTTTTGTTTTGTTTTTGAGATGGAGTCTCGCACTGTCACCCAGGCTGGAATGCAGTGGGATGATCTTGGCTCACTGCAAGCTCCGCCTCCCAGGTTCACATCATTCTCCTGTCTCAGCATCCCAAGTCGCTGGGACTACAGGTGCCCACCACAATGCCCAGCTAATTTTTCGTATTTTTAGTAAAGATGGGGTTTCACCATGTTAGCCAGGATGGTCTCCATCTCCTGACCTCGTGATCTGCCCACTTCAGCGTCCCAAAGTGTTGGGATTACAGGCGTGAGCCACCGCGCTTGGCCTAGAATTGTGATATATTCATGTTGGACAAAGCCTTTTGTCATTATATAATGCCTCTCTTTTCCTTTTTTAATTGCTGTTCCTTTAAAGTTTGTTTTGTCTAATATAAGAATAGCTACTCCTGCTCGTTTCTGGTGTCCATTTGCCTGGAATGTCTTTTGTCACCCCTTTACCTTAAGTTTATGTGAGTCCTTATGTGTTAGGTGAGTCTCTTGAAGGCAGGATATATGTGGTTGGTGAATTCTCATCCATTCTGCAATTCTGTATCTTTTAAGTGGAGCATTTAGGCCATTTACATTCAATGCTTGTATTGAGATATGAGGTACTATTCTATTCATATTCCAGGATTTGTTTCAAGATTGAGAGCTCCTTTTAGCAGGTCTTGTAGTGCTGACTTTGTAGTGGCAAATTCTCTCAGCATTTGTTTGTCTGAAATAGACTAAATCTTTCCTTCATTAATGAAGCTTAGTTTTGCTGGATACAAAACTCTTCACTGATAATTGTTTTGTTTAAGGAGGCTGAAGATAGGGCCATAATCCCTTCTAGCTTGTAGGGTTTCTGCTGGGAAATCTGCTGTTAACCTGATAGATTTTCCTTTATAGGTTACCTGGTGCTTTTGCCTCACAGGTCTTAAGATTCTTTCCTTCATCTTGACGTTAGATAACCTGATGACAGTGTGCCTAGGCAATGACCTTTTGGCAATGAATTTCCCAGGTGTTTTTTGAGCTTCTTGTATTTGGATGTCTAGGTCTCTAGCAAGGCCAGGGAATTTTCTCTTTGATTATTCTCCCAAATATGTTTTCCAAACTTTAGACTTCTCTTATTTTCTTCAGGAATACCAATTATTCTTAGGTTTGGTTGTTTAACATAATCCCAAACTTCTTGGAGGCTTCGTTCAGTTTTTTTGGTCTTTTTTCTCTGTCTTTGTTGGATTAAGTTAATTTGAAAACCTTGTCTTTGAACTGTGAAGTTCTTTCTTCTGCTTGTTCAATTCTATTGCTGAGATTTTATAGTACATTTTGCATTTCTCTAAGTGTGTTGTTTATTTCCTGAAGTTGTGATTGTTTTTTATTTATGCTATCTATTTCACTGAAGATACCTGAATGCTACCTTGTGTCATTTTTTAATTTCCTTAAATTGTTGGTGCCTTTTTCTCATTTCTCTGGTGCCTTCTTTATTAGCTTAATAGTCAACATTCTGAATTCTTTTTCAGGTAAATCAGGGATTTCTTCTTGGTTTGGATCCATTGTTGGTGAGCTAGTGTGATTATTTGGGGTTGTTAAAGAACCTCATTTTGTCATATTTCCAGAATTGTTTTTCTGGTTTCTTCTCATTTGGGTAGGCTATGTCAGAGGGAAAATCTGGGGCTCAAGGCTGCTGTTCAGATTCTTTTGTCCCATGGAGTGTTCCGTTGATGTAGTACTCTCCCCCTTTTGCCTGGGATGTGGCTTCCTGATAGCTGAACTGTAGCGTCTGTTATTTCTCTTCTGGATCTAGCTACCCAGCAGGGCTACCAGGCTTTGGGCTGGGTCTGGGGATTGTCTGCACAGAGTCCTTTGATGTGAATTGTCTTCAGGTCTCTCAGCTGTGGATACCAGCACCTGCTCTGGTGGAGGAGGCAGGACAGTGAAATGGTCTCTGTGAGGGTCCTTAGTTTTGGCTGTTTAATGATGTCTCCCAAGGTCCTGCAGGAGCAATCCACTTCTTCACAGCAAAAGGAAACTATCAACAGAGTAAACAGACAATCTACAGAATGGGAGAAAATATTCACAGACTATGCATCCAAGTAAGGTTTATCCAGAATCTATAAGAAACAACTTCACAAGCAAAAACCAAATAACCCTATTAAAAAGTGGGCAAAAGGCATGGACAGACACTTCTCAAAAGAAGACATATTAGCAGCTGACAAACATATGAAAAAATGCTCAACATCATTAATCATCAAAGAAATGCAAATCAAACCCACAATGAGATACCATCTCACACCAGTCAGAGTGACCATTATTAAAAAGTCAAAAACCAACACATACTGGCGAGGCTACAGAGAAAAGGAGACACTTATATACTGTTGGTGGGAATGTAAGTTGGTTCAGCCACTGTGGAAAGCAGTGTGGAGATTTCTCAAGGAACTCAGAACTACCATTTGACCCAGCAATCCTGATACTGGATATATATCCAAAAGAAATAAATCTTTCTACCGAAAAGACACATGCACTTGCATATACATTGCAGCATTATTTACAGTAGCAAAGGTATGAAATCAACCTAAGTGTCTATCAACAGTGGATCGAATAAAGAAAATGTAGTATATATACACCATGGAATACTACGCAGCCATAAAAAGAATGAAATCATGTTCTTTGCAACAACATGGATATGGCTGAAGGCCATTATTCTAAGTGAACTAATGCAGAAAAAGAAAACCAAATACCATACCGCATGTTCTCACTTATAAGTGGGAGCTAAACATTGGGTACTCATGGACAATGATGGCAATAATAGGTAATGAGAACTACTAGAGGGTGAGTAAGGGGGTAAGGGTTGAAAAACCACCTATTGGGTACTGTGCTCACTACCTGGGTGGTGGGATCATTTGCATTCCAAACCTCAGTATCACATAATATACCCATGTAACAAACCTGCATATGTACCCCCTGAATCTGAAATAAAAGTTGAAATTGTAAAAAAATTGAAAATGATTCCAAAATACCATCAAATATCCAATCAATGTTCATTTGGTTCTGATTTCCTGATTGTCCTATAACTCTCCATTTTCATAGTATGTTTTGCCAATGTTCTTCACAAGTAATTAATGAGGTATTTAAAAATACAATGAGTGTTAAAAAAATTTTAGATTCGGGGGTACATGTGCAGGTTTGTTACATCGGTATATTATGTAGTGCTGGAGTTTGGGCTTCTATTGAGCTCATCAACCAATTAGTGAACATAGTACTCAATAGTTTTTCAACCCTTTTCTCCCTCCCTCCCTTTTGTCATTCTAATGTGAGCATTAACTGCTCTAAATTTCTTTCTCAGTATTGCTTTAGCTTCATTTCACAAAATTGACATGTCCTATTCTCATTTTTATTCAGTTCAATGTTTTTTTTAATTTCCTTTGAGGCTTCCTTTTAAACCCATGGCTTATTTAAAAGTTAGTTAAGTTTCATGTGTTTAGATATTTTCATTTCATCTTTCTCATATTAATTTCTAGTTTGATTCCATTATTGTCAGAGAACACACTATAATTTCAGTTCTTTTCATTATGTTGAAGTTTCTTTTACGGCCCAGGATATGGTCTGTATTTGTGAATCTTATGTGGCTCTTGAAAAAAAAGTGTATTCTGCTGTTGGGGGGCGGGTGGGGGAGCATTGTATATATACCAATTCTATCCTGTAGGTTGATTGTGTTATTCATATCTTCCGTATTGCTAATATTATGTCTAGTATTTCTATCAGTTGCTGAGAGGGCAGTGTTGAAGTTCCCACCTATATTTTTGAATTTGCCTATTTATTCTTTCAGCGCTATCAGATTTAGCTTCATGTATTTTGAAATGCTGTTATTTAGTGTGTACCCATTTAGAGTCATTATAATTCCCTGGTAGATTGATCCTTTTATGTTTGTTATGTCCCTCTTTGTTTTTAGTAATTTTCTTTGCTCTTATGTTGACTTTATATTAATATAGCTACTTCTGTGTTTTGCTTGTTTTGCTATTAATGATTGCATGATATATATTTTTCTATTTCTATCCTTTTACTTTCATCCCACTTATGTTCATTTAAAATTATTTATTTATTTATTTATTTATTTTGGAGGTAGAGACTTGCTTTGTTGCCCAGGCTGGTCTCAAACTCCCGGGCTCAAGTGACCACTCTGCCTCAGCCTCCTGAGTAGCTGGAACTGTAGATATGTGCCACCCATATGGCTGAGTCATATTGTTTTAATGTCTCTGTCAATTTCTGTCTTTTGATTGGTGCATTTAGACCATTTATATTTATACCTCTGCTCGTTCCATCTTCCTATCCAATGCTCCAAGATTTTTTCTTTTATTATTTGCCTCTGTTTGAAGAATTTTTAAAGCCACTCATTAAAGATAAGGGAGGCTGAGGCGGGCAGATCACGAGGTCAGGAGATCGAGACCACAGTGAAACCCCGTCTCTACTAAAAATACAAAAAAATTAGCCAGGCGTGGTGGCGGGCGCCTGTAGTCCCAGCTACTCGGAGAGGCTGAGGCAGGAGAATGGCGTGAACCTGGGAGGCGGAGCTTGCAGTGAGCCGAGATTGCACCACTGCACTCCAGCCTGGGCGACAAAGCGAGACTCCGTCTCAAAAAAAAAAAAAAAGATAAGTCTGTTGGCAACAAATTATTTTCATTATTCTTTGTCTGAAAATGTTTTATTTCCCTTTCACTCCTAAAGATTGGTTTCACCGAACATATAATTTGTGGTCGATAGTTCCTTCTTTCTTCTTCAGTACTTGAAAAATGTGCCACTTCCCTCAGACCTCCATGATTTCAGATCAGAAATTGATACTCATTCAAATTCAAATAGGTAATGTGTCATTTTCCACTGAGTGCTTTCAAGATTTTTTTTTGACTTTTCAGAAGCATACTTATTATGTGTTTTGGTATGCATTTATTCGTGTTTATACTACTTGGGGTTTATTAAACTTTTTGAATCTTTAAGTTTGTGTCTTTTGCCAAAAATGAAAAATTTCAGCATAATTTCTTTGCCCCAGTTTCTTTTTCTTCTCCCTCTGGGACACTGATGATGTAAATGTTGCATCTATTTTATTGTCTTACAGGTTCTTTAGTCTCTTTCATTTTTATTAGTCTTTATTATCTTTTTCTCTGTTCTTAAGTGTTGGGATCAGCCTCAACACCACCCGTAGGGTACCCAAAGTCTGGTGGCGATGAAGGAATGAGAATAGACAGGTTAAGAGTATATAAAGAGTGGGGGCCAGGGGGCCAATTGTAAAATGGAGGCTGCAAAAGGCTCAGAGCTCTGGTCTCAACATTATTTATTCAGTGCAATTACTTAGATTTAAGAAGCAGATGTTCAGGGTGAAACAGTGAAAGGGAGGCAGTGTGTCATATGCGTAATTTATAGCAGTGGTGGTTTAAGTGAATCTTCTTTGTGTTCAAACAGTATATCTTTAACTTATCAGAGGGTAGCTGGTGGGAGCAGTCTTAACTAGGAGCCTGCATATTTGTCCACATTCCAATGCTTTAAAGGAGTGTCTTTCTCCTTGAACACAGTGTTTACAGATAAGAGTGTGGGTCTCACTCTGAGCATGGAAACATGATGGCAATTAGGAGGATTTCCTCCTCAGAGGCCTCTTATGGCTTTCCACAACTTATTGTCCCATATTTTTATGGCCAGTTTATTCAGGCACCCCATAAGCCTTTCCCCCAACACTTAAGTAGATTTGTACTGAACTCTCTTTAAGTTCGTTGATTGTATCCTTGCTTAGCTACACTATAATATTGAGCCCATCCAGAGATTTTTCCAAATTTGGCTATTGTTTTTACAGTTTTATAATTTCCATTTTCTTCTTTTAAAAAAACAACTTCTACATTTTGCTGAGGTTTCCAGCTTTTTAATTTTTGAGATAATTTGTAATTGATTATTGAAACATTTTTATGATGGCTGCTTTAATATCCTTGCAGATCATTTTGACATCTGATATATTTCAAAGCTGACTCTCCTTGACTATCTCTCTTTATTAAAATTGTGATTTTCCTGCATCTTGATATGAAAGGTGGTTTTTATGTGTATTCTGCACATTTTGTAAAGTATGTTAGCAGACTCTGATCCTATTTAGCAGGCAGTAACCCTTTTTAGGGTTAACACACATGTCCTGGCCTAATTTTCTGGGCCATAATTCCAATTTAATTATCAGATCCTTTTGGTGTTATTTTGATAATTAAAGTTCCAAGTTAGTTGATGTTATGATATAAAGAATATCTCTGTGGGCCGACACAATCAGGTGTGTTCTTTAGATGCAGAGAGCTTTCTACAGCTGACAGCAGAAAGAGAAGTCAGAGACACGCAAAGTACATGAAGGATTTGGTAAAGCATTTGTGACTTTGAAGATGGAGGGGGCCATGTGAAAGGACTGAAGATTGGTCTATGGGAGCTCAGAGCTACCCCTGGCTAACAGCTAGCAGGAAATTTAATTCTGCCAACAACCTTAATGAGCCTAAAAGT
>NW_026655625.1:0-6803 GCF_009828535.3 Hylobates moloch
AACCTCAGGTGATCCGCCCGCCTCGGCCTCCCAAAGTGCTGGGATTATAGGCGTGAGCCACCGCGCCCGGCCTAATAAGTTGATCTTTAAACAAATCTTAATTGAGGTTCTCTAATGGGAGCCTTTTAGGCAACATGCCTGCTAGGTGTACTGATCCCTAGGGTGGCTGGTGTCAGGCGAATCCATGTGGCTCCCCCAGCCCCTTCCTGGGAGCATCCTAGAAAGACAATGTGGAAAAGCTTGCGGCCTGGTGGTCCCGGGAGCGGCCATGGTGCCCAGCCCCGCGGCCTCACTCTGCCCTCAAACCCCGTGTCAAGCACCCGCGGACTCTCATGTCCTCTTCTTCCAGGGCGGCGGGTGCTTCTCCTGCACTTCTTCTCGGCCTCCTCAGCCTCCGGTTTCTCCTGCTTGGCCTCCTTGTAAGGCCACTTGGGTATCCGCAGGTGGCCACTGTCCTTGGTGCTGCCCTTCCGCGCTGGCCTCGCGGGCTGGAAGGTGGGCGCCGGCGCCTTGCTGAGGGGGACCCGGGACACCACCAAGCCCAGCTGCAAGCTGCTCCGCCGCAAGCGCTGCAGGGGCAGGAGGCTGGCCTTCCGCCCGGCGGGGTAGGCGGAGCCCCAGGACCCCAGCAGCAGGGCAGGTGGGAGGCCGGCTCTTGGGGAGCCCTCCCTGGAGCCCACGGCCACTGGGCAGTGCCGCTTGTGCTGCTCTGCGCCCTCCGCTTCGCCCGCCTCCTGCGCCTGCCTCCCCACCCCCGGCCATGCTGCCAGAATTTCCTGAGCTGCCAGGATTTCCAGCACCGCCAGCCGCCTCTTCCCCACGCACAGGGAGCTCTCGGGGCACACGGTCTGGCACGCGAGGGCCACGGCGGCGCTGTTAGAGGCTCGTGGTCATCTTGACCACGTGATCCAGGGCGCCCAGGTCCTCCGGACCACGCAGGAGCACGGCGTCAGCGCGGACAGCTGGCAGTCCCTGAGCCTCTGCAGGCAGTTCTTCGAGCTCTCGGGCTTCAGCGCCCTCTCGTGGAGCGGAGGCAGCTCAAGCTGGTACTTTCCCACCAACTAATGAAACTGGCAGAGCTTTGACTGTTTTAGCTCGGCAGGAAACCCAAATGAGGAATGCTGTCTATCAGAATAGACTGGCCTTGGGCTACTTGCTAGCAGCTGAAGGAGGAGTTTGTGGAAAATTTAACTTAACCAGTTGCTGCCTACAAATAGATGATCAAGGACAGGTGATTGAAAACATAGGGACATGACAAAGGTGGCACATGTGCCTGTACAGGTTTGGCACGAGTTTAATCCTGAGTCTTTATTTGGAAAATGGTTTCCAGCTATAGGAGGATTTAAAACTCTCATTGTAGGTGTATTGCTAGTGAAAGGTACTTGCTTGCTGCTCCCCTGTGTGTTACCCTTGCTTTTTCAAATGATAAAAGGTTTTGTTGCTACTTTGGTTCATCAGAAAACTTCAGCACACGTGTATTATATGAATCACTATCACTCAATCTCACAAAGAGACTCAGAAAGTGAGGATGAGAGTGAGAACTCCCACTAAAAAGTGAAAATTCTCAAAGGGGGGAAATATAGTATGAGATCACCACTTCTCCTCTTGTCCTTCCCAGTTTCTCCCCAACCTCCCCTTTTTCCTAGTTTATAAGACAGGAGAAAATGGAGAAAGCAAAAAGTTGGAAAGAAACAGAAGTAAGATAAATAGCTAGACGACCTTGGAGCCACCACTTGGCCCTGGTGGTTGAAATAGTAATATTAACCCTGACCAAAACTACTGGTGTTATCTGTAAATTCCAGACATTGTATGAGAAAGCACTGTAAAACTTTTTGTTCTGTTAGCTGATGTATGTAGCCCCCAGTCACATTCCTCACACTTACTTGATCTATTATGACTTTTTCACGTAGACCCCTTAGAGTTGTAAGCCCTTAAAAGGGCTAGGAATTTCTTTTTCGGGGAGCTCGGCTCTTAAGACACGAGTCTGCTGATGCTCCCGGCCGAATAAAAAAACCTCTTCCTTCTTTAATCCGGTGTCTGAGGAGTTTTGTCTGTGACTCGTCCTGCTAAATAGGACTGAGGAGAGAAGCCATTTCTCTTACTGTCTCCTGTCTCTGAAGAGGAGGAGGAAGTAAAAGCTGAAAACAGGAATGAAGTCAGTGGCAAGACCAGCTGGTGCCACTGATGACCCGGCCTGAGGTTAAAAGATTAACCCCCCCCCCCCAACTCTAACCACATGTGCTCTCAGTCCATCACGACCCTTTCTCGTGGAACCCCTTAGAGTTGTAAGCCCTTAAAAGGGCCAGGAACTCTGTCTCCGGGAAGCTCAGCTGTGAAGACGCGAGTCTGTCGATGCTGCCGACTCGTCCTGTTATAGGACAAGGGAACTATGGGCAAAATAATTATAAAAGCGTGGTCATGGAAAGTAAGTAGCTCTTCTATAATAGGGGAAGTAGCATCTTGAAGGCCTAATAGAACTGGATAAGCCATTAAGGCATACAAGATCTAACCTATAATTTAACTTTGACAAAGTTATGTAATGATTTTACTAATATCTTATGGAGAAAGTCATAGAGGTTATGGGACTGGCTTGAAACTAGTTTTTGGAGGCGCGATTCCTTCCTTTTTTGTCTGGAGTTTAACGTAGACTTGTTCTTTGAATGTGTGATCCATGTGGTGTACAGCCGTAAATTCATTCTAAATTAGATGATTATTCAGTTGTTAGAACTTTTGGAGCAAAGATTTCTCGGATTATAAAGATTGTTAATATAACTGCTGTTATTGAAATAAATGAGCCTACAGATGACAGAATATTTCATTTGGTGTACGCATCAGGGTAATCGGACTAATATCGAGGTATACCAGATAGGCCAAGGAAGTGCTGTGGGAAAAAGGTTGGATTTGTACCTATAAATACAATGGTGAAGTGGATTTTAGCATAGGCTTGATTAAGTCTGTAACCCAAAAATAAGGAGAATCAGTGGACAAAGCCTCCTATGATGCCGAATATTGCTCCTCTTGATAGGACCTAGTGGAAATGGGCTACAAAGTAATATGTATCATGTAAGACAATATCTAGTGATGAATTAGCTAGCACAATGCTGGTTAGACCTCCTACTGTGAAAAAGAAAATGAATCCTAGGGCTCAGAGTATTGTGGGCGATCATATGATGTTACCGCTGTGCAGTGTAGCTAATCAGCTAAACACTTTAATGCCAGTACAGATAGCAATAATTACAGTGGCAGAAGTGAAACATGCTCATGTGTTTATGTCTATTCCTACTGTAAATATGTGATGGGCCCATACAAGAAACTCTAGGAAGCTAATTGATATTATGTCTCATACTGTGCCCATATACCCAAAGGGCTCCTTTTTTGTCCAGAGTAATACGTTACTATATGGAAGATTACCCTGAAGCCTGGTAGGATAAGGATATAAACTTCAGGGTGACCAAAGAATCAGAATAAATGTTGATATAAGAGAGGGCCACCCCTGCCAGCGGGGTCAAAAAAAATAGGGTTAAGGTTAAGGTCAGTTAATAGTATGGTAATGCCGGCAGCTAGGACTGGGAGAGAAAGGAGGGGAAGGACTGCCATAATGAGAACTCATCAGACGAAGAGGGGTTTTTGATACGGGGATATGGCTGGGGGTTTTATGTTAATAATTGTGGTAATACAGGGAATGGCCCCTCGAATAGAAGAAACACCTACTTGCCAAGTGGAGAGAAAAGATAGTAAGATCCACAGAGGCCCCTGCATGTGTCAGGCTTCCTGCTAAAGGGGGATAAACTGTTCAGCCTGTTCCAGTGCCTGCTTCTGCTGTTGCGGATGCAAGTAGGAGTAGGAAGGAGGGTGGGAGAAGTCGGAAGCTTATATTATTTATCCGGGGAAATGCCATATCGGGTGCACTAACTGTCAGAGGGATTAGTCAGTTGCCGAAGCCTCCAATTATAATTGGTATAACTATAAAGAAGATTATAATGAATGCTTGGGCAGTAGCAATAACATTATGGATCTGATCGTCTCCTAGCAGAGTTCCTGGTTGGCCTAATTCTGCTTGAATTAGAAGGCTTAAGGCAGTGCCCACTATCGCTACTCATGCACCGAATAGTAGATACCATGTTCCGGTATCTTTGTGGTTAGTTGGAAACAATCAACGATTGATTAACGTAAGTTGGGCCAGGCGGGGAAGTGGGGGTGGGTGGGTGGGGGGGGCGGTTGTAAAATGGCTGAATAAGCATTAGACTGTAAATCTAAAGACACAGGTTTTACCAGCCCTGAGGTGATTTTTCATGTTGAATTGCAAAATCAAAGGAGCAGCTTCAATCCTGTCTGGGATTCTCCCGCCTTTTTTCCCCCAATGGGAGAAGTAGATTGAAGCCAGTTGATTAAGGTGTTTGGCTGTTAAATAAATTTTCGTGGGTTTGAATTCTACCAGTCTAGTAAGGGCTTAGCTTTGCGTTCAATTGATGCAGAATAGAGTCTTGCAGTCCTTAGGTCTGTTACAGAAATTAAGTGTCATTTACTTACTAAGGGCTTTGAAGGCTCTTGCTCTTATTTAACGTAAATTTCTAAATCATATTTAGTATTAATGGAGAGATGGGTAAGAGGAGGACGACAAAATGGTAAGTGGGGGGAGGAGTAGTATGGGTTTTGCTTTCTTGAACTCTCATTTTATTTTCATGTTATTCAATGTGGGGAATATTGTCACTGAGATGGAATAAATTAGGCATATATAAAAGCATAAGTTGAGTAGACTTATAATAGCAATAATTGTTGGGGCAATAAGACTATTGTTTTTTTGTAAATTCTTGAATAATTAGTCATTTAGGCCAAAAACCTATTAATGGAGGTAAACCTGCTAGGGATAGTAGAATTGTGGGATTATGGGTGTTAATCACGTTAATTTCTTTCAGGCATGAGATAGTGACAGGGTCGTGGTGCTGATATTCAGGTGGAGTGCTAGAAATGCGGTAATTGTTAAAGTAAATAATCAGGTTTAGAATACTAATGTTTGGATTATAAATTAACACTGCTATTATTCAAGCTATGTGAGTAATGGAGGAGTAGGCTAGAATTTCTCAGAGTTGTGTTTAAGTCCTCCACAACTGCCCATGATAATGGATAGGATTGTGATAGATAGTAGGATGTTCGTGTTTATTGATTGAGAAATTTGAAACATAATTGAGATAGGTTCTAGTTTTTGTTATGTGAGAAGTATACCAGACATTAGGGAGGTTCCTTGAGTTACCTCTGGGACTAAAAAGTGAAAGGAGCCGTTCCTAGTTTTATTACTAGGGCCGTTATCATTATTAAGGATGAAAATTGATTAATAGTGTTTATTATTGTTCATTGCCCAGAGAACAGGTTATTGAAGAGAATACCTATTATGAGAAATGTAGATGCGATTGCTTGTGTAAGGAAATATTTGGTGGCTGCTTCTGTAGAGCTAGGATTTACTTTTTTAAAATTAAAATCAGGTTAAGAGCTAACATATTTATTTTTTTTTATTATTATACTTTAGGTTTTAGGGTACATGTGCACAATGTGCAGGTTTGTTACATATGTATCCATGTGCCATGTTGGTTTGCTGCACCCATTAACTCGTCATTTAGCATTAGGTATATCTCCTAATGCTGTCCCTCCCCCCTCCTCCCACCCCACAACAGTCCCAGGAGTGTGATGTTCCCCTTCTTGTGTCCATGAGTTCTCATTGTTCAGTTCCCACCTATGAGTGAGAACATGCGGTGTTTGGTTTTTTGTCCTTGCGATAGTTTACTGAGAATGATATTTTCCAGTTTCATCCATGTCCCTACAAAGGACATGAACTCATCATTTTTTATGGCTGCATAGTATTCCATGGTGTATATGTGCCACATTTTCTTAATCCAGTCTATCGTTGTTGGACATTTGGGTTGGTTCCAAGTCTTTGCTATTGTGAATAGTGCCACAATAAACATATGTGTGCATATGTCTTTATAGCAGCATGATTTATACTCCTTTGGGTATATACCCAGTAATGGGATGGCTGGGTCAAATGGTATTTCTAGTTCGAGATCCCTGAGGAATCGCCACAATGACTTCCACAATGGTTGAACTAGTTTCTGCACAGCAAAAGAAACTACCATCAGAGTGAACAGGCAACTTACAGAATGGGAGAAAATTTTTGCAACCTACTCATCTGACAAAGGGCTAATATCCAGAATCTACAATGAACTCAAACAAATTTACAAGAAAAAAAACAAACAACCCCATCAAAAAGTGGGCGAAGGACATGAGCAGATACTTCTCAAAAGAAGACATTTATGCAGCCAAAAAACGTGAAAAAATGCTCATCATCACTGGCCATCAGAGAAATGCAAATCAAAACCACAGTGAGATACCATCTCACACCAGTTAGAATGGCCATCATTAAAAAGTCAGGAAACAACAGGTGCTGGAGAGGATGTGGAGAAATAGGAACACTTTTACACTGTTGTTGGGACTGTAAACTAACATATTTATTTCTAAGCATGTTCACATGAGAAATCAGTGAGCCTAGCATTGTGATAAGAGTTCCTGTGAAAATAGTGGTTCTAGGGTTGGTAGAACCACAAGAGGTGCTAGTCTTACTTTCTGCTCTATTCCTTAAAGTTTTTATACCCAACACTCATTAGTTCATAACCTGGAATCCAACAGAGGGAAAAGGCTAAGATCATGAGCCCCTTTAGAATATCTATGGTTGGATTGGCAGGGGCTAGGAAATAAGATGGGAACTCTACTTTGCATTACTCATTTCACTATTCTGTGCTATGAAACATAAA
>NW_026655626.1:0-6801 GCF_009828535.3 Hylobates moloch
TTCAAAGAAAACTTACTTGTCTTTGTGATCTTGTTGTAGGGAAACTTTTTGTAATGATTAGTATCCAGGAAATGAAAAATAGCCTAGTAATGAAAAGGAAAACTTAAGACAAAATGGGCATAAGATATGAAGAGTTACTTTATAGAAGAAGAAATTGGAATGATCAGTAAATGTGGGAAAAGATAATTGAACTAGAAACTAATGGATAAATTGAAAGTTAAAATGACTATTCTGTCATTTTCAGAGTGGTGAAAATGTAAGTCTGACAGAATTGCTGGCAGAGATATGGGCCAGTGGAAACTCAGCTAGGTAAAGTGGAGTACAATTTTATAATCTCTAATGAAGTTGAAGATGCACATAGCTGAGCAAAAAAATACATGTGTACAAAGAAATTTGGAAAAACTGTTTATCATGGTAGTGTTTCCAGTAACAAGATGATGCAGAATGTAAGTTAACCAACAAGAAATTGGATGATTAAACTCATATCCATGTGGTGTAACATTATATAGCAATTAAACACGAACATACTGGATTGAAAAGAATTAACATGGGTAAATCTCATAAAGAAAACTTTGGGTGAAAAAGGCAAGCTGCAGAAGGATATGGGCAACATAATAACACATGTGAGTAGTTCATTTCCATATTTATGTTGTTTCAATGTTTAAAAAAAAAAGGAGTTATTGGCCAGGCATGATGGCTCATGCCTGTAATCCTAGCACTTTGGGAGGCTGAGGTGTATCAGGCAAAATTCACCCCCGATATTTCACGTAGGTTCTTTTCTATTTTCCCTAAGTGTCGGTCGGTCTGAGAAATAAAGTGAAAGAGTACAAAAGAGAAATTTTAAAACTGGGTGTCCGGGGGAGACATCACATGTCGGCAGGTTCCATGATGCCCCCTGAGCCGTAAAACCAGCAAGTTTTTATTAGCAATTTTCAAAAGGGGAGGGAGTGTAGGAATAGGGTGTGGGTCACAGAGATCACATGCTTCACAAGGGAATAAAATATCACAAGGCAAATGGAGGCAGGGTGAGATCACAGGACCACAGGACCCCAGGGCAAAATTAAAATTGCTAATGAAGTTTCGGGCACGCATTGTCATTGATAACATCTTATCAGGAAACAGGGTTTGAGAGCAGACAACCGGTCTGACCAAAATTTATTAGGCAGGAATTTCCTCATCCTAATAAGCCTGGGAGTGCTACGGGAGACTGGGGCTTATTTCATCCCTCTGCTATGACTGTAAAAGACAGCCATCCCCAAAGCGGCCATTTCAGAGGCCTCCCCTCAGGGACGCATTCTTTCTCAGGGATGTTCCTTGCTGAGAAAAAGAACTCAATGATATTTCTGCCATTTGCTTTTGAAAGAAGAGATATATGGCTCTGTTCCACCCGGCTCACTGGCAGTCAGAGTTTAAGGTTATCTCTCTTGTTCCCTGAACATTGCTGCTATCCTGTTGTTTTTTCAAGGTGCCCAGATTTCGTATTGTTCAAACACACATGCTCTACAAACAATTTGTGCAGTTAACGCAGTCATCACGGGGTCCTGAGGTGACATACATCCTCCTCAGCTTACGAAGATGATGGG
Source organism: Hylobates moloch (assembly GCF_009828535.3). Lineage (NCBI taxonomy): Eukaryota > Metazoa > Chordata > Mammalia > Primates > Hylobatidae > Hylobates > Hylobates moloch. Next base: position 1,584 of record NW_026655626.1, read on the forward strand.
ATTAAGAGATTAAAGTAAAGACAGGCATAGGAAATCACAAGGGTATTGATTGGGGAAGTGATAAGTGTCCAGGAAATCTTCACAATTTATGTTCAGAGATTGCAGTAAAGACAGGTGTAAGAAATTATAAAAGTATTAATTTGGGGAACTAATAAATCTCCATGAAATCTTCACAATTTATGTTCTTCTGCCATGGCTTCAGCTGGTCCCTCCATTCGGGGTCCCTGACTTCCTGCAACAGAGGTGGGTGGATCACTTGAGGTCAGGAGTTTGAGACCAGCCTGGCCAACATGGTGAAACCTCATTTTGGGGTGTGGTGGTGCACGCCTGTAATCCCAGCTACTCGGTAGGCTGAGGCAGAATAATCACTTGAACCGGGGAGGCAGAGGTTGCAGTGAGCCCAGATTGCACCACTGTACTCCAGCCTGGGTGACAGAGCAAGACTCCATCACCAAAAAAAAAATATATATGTATATATATATATATATCTCTCTCTCTCTCTTAGTTTCTGGTGGTTTTCCTGACCATATATGTGATGCCAAAGTTGCTTTTTTGTTGTCACACCTATTGGCATCAAGTGCTGAACTTTTCATGGAGTAGCAATTTTTTGGTAATAAAGCAACTTTCAAAATGAGTCTAAGTTTATCTCTGGAAAAGTTTGAAAGAATCAGTGAAGGTTCTTTTAGACAGTACTCATGTACTACAGATCAGCCATTCTCTCTCTGTCTCTCAAATCTTCAGTAAACCTTTCCACATAGGATGTCAGCACGATTTTAATACATTAAATATATGTAAAATAAGACAAATTAAGACACAACTCCATCAACTCTCTCATCTACTCTGGGCTTATTTTTCTTCATAGTACATAACACCATCTACGTCATATGCTTATTGTCGTTTCTATTAGAGCAGGGTATTTTTGTTAGTGCTGTTAGCGTGCTCAGCATATACAGCAACACTTGGCAGACAGTAGGTGTTGAATGAAAGAATGAAGAAGAACAGAACTCATTTTACTAAAGACATTTTGATATCACTTTTGGGATAGGATACTATACATTAAAGATGATACACTGTTTATTCCAGAATGATCTTAGCTACAGTATTCATAGCACAGTATTTGTATACTTAATGCTGTTACCCATTCTACCTTCCTTTGAGGTTGGCATGAGGGTTGCCCATCAGAGCATGTGTGCTCTTAGAAATCAGGGACAATACTATCATTTTAAGTTTCTTGGCAGTGATGTGTACTTAACTAGATGGTGAACTCATAGGTGGAGGGGCGGTATCTAATGCTTCTGTATTCTGCTTTTCAGCAAATAAATATTACCGTACTGTGTGTGTAACACGAGCTATATAAATGTGTGATGATGATTAAATTAGAAGAGAGGGTTCTCTGCTATCCAGTTTTCCAAGATAAATTTTTGCCTTGTTTTTGTTAGGTGATAAAGGTAACATATTGACCGTTGATACATGCCTACCTAGTCATGCTTCTCTTGCAGTAATCTTATCAAATTACCAGCTTTTTACTTTTTCAGAGAGACAGTCCTAGAATTGAGAATCCTCCTTTGCCTACATTCAAAATGAGACTATATTATGTGGGTAGGAAATTTCTGGTGACCTACTTTTAATTTTTAAATTAAAAAAAATTTTAGCATAGTTTTAGATTTAGAAAACAGTTGCAAAGGTGGTATAGAGAGTTTCTGTGTACCGCACAGGCACCCAGTTTCCCCTGTTGCTAACATCTTACATGATTATGGTATATTTGTCACAACGAACAAATCAGTATTGATATATTATAACTAAACTGCATACTCTTAGGGGTAGCAACCCAGTTTTAAAGCTTATTTCCCACAGTTTGTTGAAAATGACAATCAGTATTGAATGCCCATGGGTGGTGGCTTCCTGATTCTTCAAAGAAGCTGAGTAATTTTGTAACCATTGGGACTTATCAGGAAATAAGGAACTTATAATAATGTGTGCTTAAATTTCCAGTGGAGGAATTGTACAGCTTAACATATGTTTTTGTAAGTTGGGTATTAATAGATAAAGAGCCTGGGTGGGGTTTGATCACTATTAAAACTGATTTGTTTTGTTCCCTGGAAAATATGTTACTACCACATGGTCTAGGATGGTCTACCACATCCTTCATAGATAATCGATCTTAAGATCATTGGGCAGAAAAGGGTTGCCCTGTAGTAGGAAATGTGTCCTCCTGGGACTGAGTTGAGATTTAGTTTAGCACACAGAATAAGTAGCCAATGGCTGCTATGAGACTGACTTCTAGAATTCAAATTGGTATAAATTTAATCTAATTCTTTCCCCCAGGACTGCCCAATTTAAGATTAAGTTTTATACTGGTGCTTATTAGAGATATGGCCATTTTGCCATTTCAGTGGAACCTTTTAATCAGCTTTAATGCTGTCTTAGGTAAAGTAAAAACTTATCTCTCTCTTTAAGGGCTTTTCTAGTTTGCCATCCTCAAAGCAGAAAAAGCCGCAATGAAGCAGCACTGCCTCATAGAGACTCTGCCTTTATTAAATTTGCTTCAATAATCCTCTTCCGGTCATCTTTTGTGCTGCATATTTGAACCGTAAAATAAGCAAAAATTGTATCCAAATGAAAATTTCGTTATTTCAGTGAAGCTCTGGAAACATCCCACAGCTCAGAAGATACTTTTTCCTAGTTTATTTTTTAAATTCTGGAAAGTAGGTCAGTAGACATACCTTGCTTTAATTGGTTTAATTAGAAGTGAAAAATTACAGGACTAACTCAATTTGAAGTATAGATTTAAATAAGAAGAATTATAGTGGGATGAATATTATTTAAGGGTTAGAATTTAAGATGCATTTAATCAAAGCTTATAATTTCCTCTTGAAAAGGAAAGACTAAAAGGAAGACTAAGTGTTGGAATATATCAATATATAGGGGAAAATTTTGCCATGAAATATAATATTTGTTAAAATCATTTTAGAATTGTATTTCTAAATGGTATGCCTAAGAATATTGTTCTATAGGACCTTAATAGATATGCCTTGGGGGAAAACAGTATTGTGTGCTCAAGTAAGTTTGAGATACACCGCATTAAATATAAGAAGTTGCCTGCAGGACTTCTCAGAGTCTTTAACACTTTCTGAATTTCTGAGACAAGATATATATAGGGTACAGTACTTTGCAAACCTGTTTATCCCTATACCACCTAGTAACATTTTTCAGGAAAATGTTTTGAGAACACGAATTTGACCTGTTTTAGGAATTTATACCTTTGACAATGTTGAGGGCCTTGTTTTTTCCTATTGTAATGATGATGTGATATTCACATATATGACTTTTTCCCAATTCTTTATCGTTAAGATATTTTTCCAATGTATTGTATTCCACCCTCTGCTCAGTGCCTTCCTTCTGCTAACTAAAGTGATGGTTTCCATCTGTTGCTACACATCAGCAATATCTGGCCCTGACCCTGGAGATTCTGTATGAATAGAAATGCCAGAATACCTGCTCAGGATTCTGTATTTATTACAAACACCCAGGTGATTCTGATGCAGCCAACGCTGGTCCTCCAATTGATGCTTGGAATTGTTGAACTAAAAGCATGTGTTTTTTTCTAGATGGATGAGTAGATTGGGGCATAGCTAGTTTGTGGTCCTAGAACATATGGGTTAGCCATCCATCCTAGTGAGAACGATAGCATAGGCCTCCGATGACCCCACGAGGTGATGTGCTGGCTATAACCTAACATGAAACAATTACTATTCTTTAAGAAAAGCAGAATATGTCTAAATGGGCTTTTAGCCACCTTCCTAATAATGAAGTACCATATATATGATTACCACTTGTTTTAATTTCGAGTAATTCCCTTGTAGATGATGTTTTACTTATTCTTTGTTTTTCTTTTTTTTGAGATGGAGTCTCACTCTTCGCTCAGGCTGGAGTGCAGTGGCGCAATCTCGGCTCACTGCAAGCTCCGCCTCCCAGGTTCATGCCATTCTCCTGCCTCAGCCTCCCGAGTAGCTGGGACTACAGGCGCCCACAACTGTGCCCAGCTAATTTTTTGTGTTTTTAGTAGAGTCGTGGTTTCACTGTGTAGTCAGGGTGGCTTTGATCTCCTGACCTCGTGATCCGCCCGCCTCGGCCTCCCAAAGTGCTGGGATTACAGGCGTGATCCGCCTGGCCTATTTATTCTTTAAAAAGAATACTAGATTATATTTCCTAAATGTGCCAAGTATCTAAGAATATATTCTTTCCCCTCCTGCTGATAAGAGTTATACATTTAACCTTAAGCAAATCGGCCAAGATTCTATTTCGTTTATGCTTTGATTTATGTGAGTATTAATGTATTTTCTGTGAAAATTGTATGGTTATATATACTTTCCACCTAGTAAAACAGTTCCATATTCCTGGAAATAGTTTTTTACATCCTACAAATGTAGCTGGAAAGGAATAATATAAATACTAATGATTTGAGAGACAACTAGTCTTGACATGTCTTGGTTAAATAGTGTTCTATAAGCAACAATACATGAGATACTAGACATACCCATTAAAAGTAGAAAATACCCACTACTATTTTAAAATTATTCTGCAAGATCTCACCAATGCAGTGAGACATAAAACAGAAATAATGGGTGTAATTATTGAAAATTGAAGATAAAATTTTTATTACTTTCAAACAAAATTCTCTATGTCAAAAACCTGATAAATTAAACAATACAATTAATATGTTTAATAGAACCAATTACATATGAGAGGCATCCAAAATCCATTTTTTCTATACAAACATGGTTTGATATACACAGTCTTGTTTTATCTGTGTATTAATTGGTTTATGAAATAATAAATGGAAAAGTCAAGTATGCATTATCAGGTTAAAGAAGCAGGAGAGACAGAGCTATAAAAACTAAGAGAGAAGAATGTTGTAAGGAGGGCTTAACAACCAGGATAAATGTCGTAGAGAGATCAATTAAAGTGATGGCCTAGAGATCACGGGCTTCCTTTGGCAGAGCCATGTTGGTGAAGTGAAGGAAGTGGAAGCCAGACCACAATGGTTGAAGAATGAATGTAATATGAGAGCCAAGACATTGAGTTTGATAGTAATGAAAAAGGACGAGCATTTTCTTCTTGCTGTTGTTTTTGTCATTTCAGGTTCAAAACCCTTTATCTCCCATGTGGGGCTGAAAACTCCAAGACAGGATCTCTGTTTCTGTGAGGCCTGTAGTGC
>NW_026655627.1:0-6801 GCF_009828535.3 Hylobates moloch
TGATGTGATCATGTCACTGCCTTGCTTAGAACCCCTGCAATGGCTTCCAACATGTGCAGAATCAAGTGCTTGCTGTTTAACATGGTCTACCCAGTCCTCCAGATTCTGGCTTCCAGTTATTTTCTCAGCCTCAAAAAAGCACCTCATTCTCCAAACATAGCAAATAGCCGGTGCCCTCCTGCCTCCTGTTCGCACCTCCATTCCTTCCCCTTTACCTGGATGCTCCTCCCTTCAGCTGCCCCTCCCACTGTAAGCTCCATGGATTGACTGGTGCTTGAGTGTTTTATTGCACTTTGGACCTCCGGTCTCTCACTCCTGGCTTCTGTCTGTCTACCTGTCTTGACTGGCCACTTGCACTGCCTCTGGCTTATCTGCCTAATTCTGATTGACAGTGTTATTTGTTAGCTTCATATCTACTCCTTCTCTCAATTATTTCTCAGCCTCCCCACACCAGGCTCCTTGCCCAGTATTTATAAGCTGCTGTTGGCTTGAGGGTGACTGTGCCTTTCTAATAAAACTATTTTATAGACTGAGTTACAAGTGCATAGTAGAAAAGAAATGAATCTACCTTTGAGTGTATTTCAACATATCTAGGGATCCATAAATATTTTCTTCTTATTATTATCATTATTGTTATTTTTAAATAGACGATCAGGGAAGACAGAGTCTAGGCCACCAATCTGAACTTAGGTTTTCATCTTTATTAAGATATTTGTGATCTCTGCAAGTATTCTGAATTTTAAATGGCATTCAGTGATTTGATAAAATAGGAATTTGTTTTACTCTGAACTGGGTAGTGTTTCAGCAAGTGGCTACGGTGTCATTATTTCTACAAATTCAAAATGTAGAAGGAACATTTACCTTTTAACAAGGGAGTATCCCGGGTCTCAGTTCTCACCCATTTTTCTAGGTGCACTCATGCCTCTGTGATCTCATGAAGCCCAGTGGCATTAAATTCCATGTATATGTGTGTGGTCCATGAACACATATTTCCAGCTCCTACCTGTCCTCTAAAATTTAGACTCGTATCTAATTACCTGCCAATTATCCCACTTGGAAGACTAATAGACAACTCAACTATCACACATCAATAAGGGAATTCTTGATCCTCCACCTTCAACCCCTGGGCCCAACACTCCTCCGTCTTCTCCGTCTCAGTAAGTAGCACCTCCAGCATACCAGCCATTAGGCCAGTAAACTTGCCTTGACCCCTCTTTGTTTCTTACACCTCATATCAGCATACCATGTTGAACTGTATTCAGAATCTGAGCTTCCCTTGCCACACCCATTGTGTACACCCTGCTTCACTTTATGTCATTGCTTTCATGGATTATCAAAATAGCCTCCTAACTGCTCTCCCACTTTCTCTTTCTCCCTGTACTTTGTTCTTCACAGAGCAACCAGAATAAGTCTTTATTTTTTTATTGAGACAGAGTCTCCTCTGTCGTCTAGGCTGGAGTGCAGTGGAGCAATATGGGTTCACTACAACCTCTACCTCCTGGGTTCAAGTAATTCTCCTGCCTCTGCCTCCCAAGTAGCTGGAACTACAGGCATGCACCACCAAGCCTGGCTAATTTTTGTGTTTTTAATAGAGATGTGGTTTTGCCATGTTGGCCATGTTGGTCTCGAACTCCTGACCTCAGGTGATCCAGAAAAAGACTTTTTAAAACATAAGGCAAATAATGTTTTCATCTGCTTAAAACCTTCCATGGCGAGGAATGTTTTAAACCATCTTGTGCCCTGAAACTTCTCTGATGTCTAGTCCAACCAGTCTCCCTTCCATTATTGCAATATTCAAAGACACCAGGCAGATGTGCTTCTGCCTCAGGGCCTTTGCATGTGTGTTCCCTTTTGCCTGGAATGCTTTCTTATCAGGAATCAGCATGGCTTACTTCCTCTCTTTTTTTTAAATTATGTTTTATTATTATTATACTTTAAGTTTTAGGGTACATGTGCACAACGTGCAGGTTTGTTACATATGTATACATGTGCCATGTTGGTGTGCTGCACCCATTAACTTGTCATTTAGCATTAGATATATCCCCTAATGCTATCCCTCCCCCTCTCCCCACCCCACAACAGTCCCTGGTGTGTGATGTTCCCCTTCCTGTGTCCATGTGTTCCCATTGTTCAATTCCCACCTATGAGTGAGAACGTGCGGTGTTTGGTTTTTTGTCCTTGTGATAGTTTGCTGAGAATGATGGTTTCCAGTTTCATCCATGTCCCTACAAAGGACATGAACTCATCATTTTTTATGGCTGCATAGTATTCCATGGTGTATATGTGCCATATTTTCTTAATCCAGTCTATCATTGTTGGACATTTGGGTTGGTTCCAAGTTTTTGCTATTGTGAATAGTGCCGCAATAAACATACGTGTGCATGTGTCTTTATAGCAGCATGATTTATAATCCTTTGGGTAAATACCCAGTAATGGGATGGCTGGGTCAAATGGTATTTCTAGTTCTAGATCCCTGAGGAATCACCACACTGACTTCCACAATGGTTGAACTAGTTTACAGTCCCACCAACAGTGTAAAAGTGTTCCTATTTCTCCACATCCTCTCCAGCACCTGTTGTTTCCTGACTTTTTAATGATAGCCATTCTAACTGGTGTGAGATGGTATCTCATTGTGCTTTTGTTTTACATTTCTCTGATGGCCAGTGATGATAAGCATTTTTTCATGTGTTTTTTGGCTGCATAAATGTCTTCTTTTGAGAAGTGTCTGTTCATATCCTTTGCCCACTTTTTGATGAGGTTGTTTGTTTTTTTCTTGTCAATTTGTGTTCATCGTACATTCTAGATATTAGCCCTTTGTCAGATGAGTAGGTTGCAAAAATTTTCTCCCATACTGTAGGTTGTCTGTTCACTCTGATGGTAGTTTCTTTTGCTGTGCAGAAGCTCTTTAGTTTAATTAGATCCCATTTGTCAATTTTGGTTTTTGTTGGCATTGCTTTTGGTGTTTTAGACATGAAGTCCTTGCCTATGCCTATGTCTTGAATGGTATTTCTTCTAGGGATTTTATGGCTTTAGGTCTAACATGTAAGTCTTTAATCCATCTTGAATTAATTTTTGTATAAGGTGTAAAGAAAGGATTCAGTTTCAGCTTTCTACATATGGCTAGCCAGTTTTCCCAGCACCATTTATTAAATATGGAATCCTTTCGCCATTTCTTCTTTTTGTCAGGTTTGTCAAAGATCTGATAGTTGTAGATATGTGGCATCATTTCTGAGGGCTCTGTTCTGTTCCATTGATCTATATCTCTGTTTTGGTACCAGTACCATGCTGTTTTGGTTACTATAGCCCTGTAGTATAGTTTGAAGTCAGGTACCGTGATGCCTCCAGCTTTGTTCTTTTGGCTGAGGATTGACTTGGCGATGCAGGCTATTTTTGGTTCCATATGAACTTTAAAATAGTTTTTTCCAATTCTGTGAAGAAAGGCATTGGTAGCTTGATGGGGATGGCATTGAATCTATAAGTTACCTTGGGCAGTATGGCAATTTTCACACTATTGATTCTTCCTACCCATGAGCATGGAAGGTTCTTCCATTTGTTTGTATCCTCTTTTATTTCATTGAGCAGTGGTTTGTAGTTCTCCTTGAAGAGGTCCTTCACATCCCTTGTCAGTTGGATTCCTAGGTATTTTATTCTCTTTGAAGCAATTGTGAATGGGAATTCACTCATGATTTGGCTCTCTGTTTGTCTGTTATTGGTGTATAAGAATGCCTGTGATTTTTGCACATTGATTATGTATCCTGAGATATTGCTGAAGTTGCTTATCAGATTAAGGAGATTTATGACTGAGATGATGGGGCTTTCTAGATATACAATCATGTCATCTGCAAACAGGGACAATTTGACTTCCTCTTTTCCTAATTGAATACCCTTTATTTCCTTCTCCTGCCTGATTGCCCTGGCCAGAACTTCCACCACTATGTTGAATAGGAGTGGTGAGAGAGGGCATCCCTCTCTTGTGCCACTTTTCAAAGGGAATGCTTCCAGTTATTGCCTATTGAGTATGATATTGGCTGTGGGTTTGTCATAGATAGCTCTTATTATTTTGAGATATGTCCCATCAATACCTAATTTATTGAGAGTTTTTAGCATGAAGGTTGTTGAATTTTGTCAAAGGCCTTTTCTGCATCTATTGAGATAATCATGTGGTTTTTGTCTTTGGTGCTGTTTATATGCTGGATTACATTTATTGATTTACATATGTTGAACCAGGCTTGCATCCCAGGGATGAAGCCCACTTGATCATGGCAGATAAGCTTTTTGATCTGTTGCTGGATTCAGTTTGCCAGTATTTTATTGAGGATTTTTGTATCAATGTTCATCAAGGATATTGGTCTAAAATTATCTTTTTTGGTTGTGTCTCTGCCAGGCTTTGGTATCAGGATGATGCTGGCCTCTTAAAATGAGTTAGGGAGGATTCCCTCTTTTTCTATTGATTGGAATGGTTTCAAAGGAATGGTACCAGCTCCTCCTTGTACCTCTGGTAGAATTCGGCTGTGAATCCATCTGGTCCTGGACTTTTTTTGGTTGGTAAGCTATTGATTATTGCCTCAATTTCAGAGCCAATTATTGGTCTATTCAGAGATTCAACTTCTTCCTGGTTTAGTCTTGGGAGGATGTATGTGTTGAGGAATTTATCCGTTTCTTCTAGATTTTCTAGGTTATTTGCATAGAGGTGTTTATAGTGTTCTCTGATGGTAGTTTGTATTTCTGTGGGATCAGTGGTGATATCCCCTTTATCATTTTTTATTGCGTCTACTTGATTCTTCTCTCTTTTCTTCTTTATTAGTCTTTCTAGCAGTCTATCAATTTTGTTGATCTTTTCAAAAAACCAGGTCCTGGATTCATTAATTTTTTGAAGGGTTTTTTGTGTCTCTATTTCCTTCAGTTCTGCTCTGATCTTAGTTATTTCTTGCCTTCTGCTAGCTTTTGAATGTGTTTGCTCTTGCTTCTCTATTTCTTTTAATTGTGATGTTGGGTGTCAATTTTAGATCTTTCCTGCTTTTTCTTGTGGGCATTTAGTGCTATAAATTTCCCTCTACACACTGCTTTGAATGTGTCCCAGAGATTCTGGTATGTTGTGTCTTTGTTCTCGCTGGTTTCAAAGAACATCTTTATTTCTGCCTTCATTTTGTTATGTACCCAGTAGTCATTCAGGAGCAGGTTGTTCAGGTTCCATGTAGTTGAGCAGTTTTGAGTGAGTTTCTTAATCCTGAATTCTAGCTTGATGGCACTGTGGTCTGAGAGACAGTTTGTTATAATTTCTGTTCTTTTATATTTGCTGAGGAATGCTTTACTTCCAACTATGTAGTCAATTTTGGAATAGGTGTGTTGTGGTGCTGAAAAGAATGTATATTCTGTTGATTTGGGGTGGAGAGTTCTGTAGATGTCTATTAGATCCACATGGTGCAGAGCTGAGTTCAATTCCTGGGTATCCTTGTTAACTTTCTGTTTGTTGATCTGTCTAATGTTGATAGTGGGGTATTAAAGTCTCCTATTATTATTGTGTGGGAGTCTAAGTCTCTTTGTAAGTCACTAAGGACTTGCTTTATGAATCTGGGTGCTCCTGTATTGGGTGCCTATATATTTAGGATAGTTAGCTCTTCTTGTTGAATTGATCCCTTTACCATTATGTAGTGGCCATTTTTGTCTCTTTTGATCTTTGTTGGTTTAAAGTCTGTTTTATCAGAGACTAGGATTGCAACCCCTGCCTTTTTCTGTTTTCCATTTTCTTGGGAGATCTTCCTGCATCCCTTTATTTTGATCCTATGTGTGTCTCTGCAAATGAGATGGGTTTCCTGAATACAGCTCACTGATGGGTCTTGACTCTTTATCCAATTTGCCAGTCTGTGTCTTTTAATTGGTGCATTTAGCGCATTTACATTCAAAGTTAATATCATTATGTGTGAATTCGATCCTGTCATTATGATGTCAGCTGGCTATTTTGCTTGTTAGCTGATGCAGTTTCTTCCTAGCCTTGTTGGTCTTTAGAATTTGGCATGTTTTTGCAATGGCTGATACCGGTTGTTCCTTTCTATGTTTAGTGCTTCCTTCAGGAGCTTTTTTAGGGCTTGCCTGGTGGTGACAAAATCTCTCAGCATTTGCTTGTCTGTAAAGTATTTTATTTCTCCTTCACTTATGAAGCTTAATTTGGCTGGATATGAAATTCTGATTTGAAAGTTCTTTTGTTTAAGAATGTTGAATATTGGCCCCCACTCTCTTCCAGCTTGTAGAGTTTCTGCCGAGAGATCAGCTGTTAGTCTGATGGACTTCCCTTTGTGGGTAACCTGACCTTTCTCTCTGACTGCCCTTAACATTTTTTCCTTCATTTAAACTTTGGTGAATCTGAAAATTATGTGTCTTGGAGTTGCTCTTTTTAAGGAGTACTTTTGTGGCATTCTCTGTATTTCCTGAATTTGGATGTTGGCCTGCCTTGCTAGATTGGGGAAGTTCTCCTGGACAATGTCCTGCAGAGTGTTTTCCAATTTGGTTTCATTCTCCCCATCACTTTCAGGTACACCAGTCAGACGTAGATTTGGTCTTTTCACATAGTCCCATATTTCTTGGAGGCTTTGTTCATTTCTTTTTATTCTTTTTTCTCTAAACTTCTCTTCTCACTTCATTTCATTCCTTTTGTCTTCCATCACTGATAACCTTTCTTCCAGTTGATTGCATCAGCTGCTGAGGCTTCTGCATTCATCACATAGTTCTCGTGCCTTGATTTTCAGCTCCATCAGATGCTTTATGACTTCTCTGCATTGGTTATTCTAGTTATCCATTCGTCTA
>NW_026655628.1:0-6799 GCF_009828535.3 Hylobates moloch
AACATTACACACCAGGGCCTGTTGTGGGGTGGGGGGAGGGGGAGGGACAGCATTAGGAGATATACCTAATGCTAGGTGACGAGTTAATGGGTGCAGCACACCAACATGGCACATGTATACATATGTGACAAACCTGCACGTTGTGCACATGTACCCTAAAACTTAAAGTATAATAATAAAAAAAGAAAAATTTTCTACATGTCATCTGCAAAAAAAATCAACTGTTATTTTAATTTTTTCTATTGTTTTTCTATTCTCTGTGTCATTTATTTCTCCTTTAGTCATTATTTTTTTTCCTCTGACAACTTTAGGCTTAATTTGTTCTTCTTTTTCTAATTTCTTGAGGTGTAAAGTTAAGATATTCAACTGAAATTCTTCCTTTGTAATGCAGGCCTTCATTGCTGTAAAATCCCTTCTTAATACTGCTTTTGCTTCATCCCTTATGACTTGTTGTATTATAAGTCTATTTTAATTTATCTCAAGATATTTTCCAATTTCTCTTTTGATTTCCCCCTTGACTGATTGGTTGTACAAGAGTGTGTTTTAGTTTCCACATATTTTTGAATTTTTCAGTTTTCCTTCTGTAATTGATTTCTAGATTCATTCTATTGTGGTCAGAAAAGATGCTTCATATGGTTTCCATGTTCTTAAATTTGTTATGACTTTTTTTTGACCTATGTAAATTGAATAGATTGTTTTGTATATGTCTCTTAGTTCTATTTGGTCTGTAGTGTTCAAGTAACTGTTTTTATTGACTTTCTGTCTGGATGTTCTAGTCATTACTGAAAGTGGAATATTGAAGTATCTTACCATTATTGTATTTCTGTATATTCTTCCCTTTAGTCCTATCAATATTTGCTGTATTTATTTTTATGTCTTCAGATGTTGGCTGCATATATATTTATTATGTCTTCCTCTTAAATTTATACTTTTATCATTATATGCATTATTTTGTCTTTTATATGTATTCTTATGTATAATTATATGCATTCTTATACATAGCTAATATGCATTCTTTATTATGATAGTTTTTTTTTCTTTTCTGAGATGGAGTCTTGCTCTGTCGCTCAGGCTGGAGTGCAGTGGTGCAATCTTGGCTCACTGCAAGCTCCGCCTCCCAGGTTCAAGCGATTCTCCTGGCTCAGCCTCCCCAGTAGCTGGGATTACAGGTGCATGCCACCATGCCTGGCTAGTTTTTTGTATTTTTAGTAGAGATTGGGTTTCGCCATGTTAGCCAGGATGGTCTCGATCTCCTGACCGCCTGATCTGCCCAGCTCAGCCTCCCAAAATGCTGAGATTACAGGTGTGAGCCACTGCACCCGACCCCTTTATTATGATAGTTTTTGACTCAAAGGGTAGTTTTTCAGATATAAATATAGCCAGCCTTACTCTTTCTGATTACCATTTGCATGGGATAGCTTTCTCCATCCCTTCATATTCAGCCTATTTGTGTGCTTAAATCCAAAAGGATTTTGTAATAGACAGTATATATTTGGATTTAAAAAAATCGATTTAGCCCCTCTATGTCTTTGGTTAGAGAATGTAATCCATTTACATTTTAAGTAGTTATTGATCAGAAAAGAATGACTGTCACTTTGTTCATGGGTTTTTGTCTGTTCTGTAGTCCTCTTTTATTGTATTACATTGTGATTCATTGATTTTTATAGTGATATGTTTTGATTCCTTTTTGGGTTTTTTTGTGTATATCTACTATAGATATTTTCTTTGTGTTTAACATGAATGAGGCTCACACAAAACATCTTACAGTTATAAAAGTCTATTTTAACTTGATAACAACTTAAAATCAATCACATACAAATAAAAACTCTATATACTTACTCACCCCAACCCTTTACATTATTGATTTTATAATTTGCATCATTTTATATTTTATATACATCGACATGTTTGTAGTTTTATTTTCAATACATTTGTCTTCTAAATTTTATGAGTTAAAAGCGATTTACACTCTACAGTTACTGTATTACATTATTATATATTTGTCTGTCTGTATACATATTCTGATGAGTTTTATACTGTCATATGCTTTTGTGCAGCTGTTTAGCATTCTTTCATTTCAACTTGAAGAACTCTCCTTAGCCTTTCTTGTAAGGAAAATTTTAGTGCTAATGAGCTAGCTCAGGTATTATTTGTCTGGCAAAGTCTTTATCTTTACTTTTTTTTTTTTTTTTTTTTTTTGAGAGAGAGGGGGTCCCCCTTTGTCGCCCAGGCTGGAGTGCAGTGGCTCAATCTCGGCTCACTGCAAGCTCCACCTCCTGGGTTTCACACCATTCTCCTGCCTCAGCCTCTCCAAGTAGCTGGGACTACAGGCGCCCGCCACCACGCCCGGCTAATTTTTTGTATTTTTAGTAGAGACGGGGTTTCACTGTGGTCTCGATCTCCTGACCTCGTGATCCGCCCGCCTCGGCCTCCCAAAGTGCTGGGATTACAAGCGTGAGCCACCGCGCCCGGCCTATCTTTACATTTTTAAAGGACATTTTTGTCAGGCATAACATCCTTGGTTGGCAGGTTTTTCTTCCCCTTTCTGCACTTTGAATATATCACACCACTTGCCCTTGGCCTGCAAGCTTCCTGCTGAGAAACCATTAAAACTTTTATGAGGTACCATTACATGACAAGTTGCTTTTCTCTTATTGCTTTCAACATTATCTCTTTTTCTTTGAATTTTGACAACTTGATTATAATAGATCTTGGTGTAGAATTTATTTGGATTCATCTTACTTGGAATTTGCATGGCCTCATAAATCTGAATGTTCATTTACCTCCTCAGATTTCTAAACATTTTGGTTATTATTTCTTTAAGTAATCATTCTTTCTTTTCTTCTTTTACTGAGGTTTCCATAATGCATCTACTGGTTAACTTGATGGTGTCTTGTAAGTCCAGTATGATTTCCTCACTTTTTCAGTCTTTTTTTTCTTTTTGCTTCTCAGACTGAATAATTTCAAATAACCTATTTTTAAGCCTATTGCTTTTTCTTCTGCTAGATCAAAATCGGCTGTTGATGCCATCTAGTGAATTTTATAGTTAAGGTTTTTATTATTCAGCTTTAGAATTTCTATTTTTTAATAATTTCTCTTTCTCAATATTCTACTTTTGTTCATATGCCATTTTTCTGATTTACTTTAGTTGTCTATCTGTGTTTATTTGTATCTTATGTAGTTTTTTCAGTTGATTATTTTTAATTACTTGCCAGGTAATTTATAGTTCTCCATCATTTTGGGATTGGTTACACGAGATTTTTAAAAATTCACATATTGAGTCATGTTTTCCTAATTATGTTTCTTGAAGCTTTGTGTTGGTATCTTCATATTTGATGAAAGAGTCACATCTCTCCATTCTTATGGACTGGCTTTGACAGAGAAAGGCCTTCACCAGTTAGCTTGGCTAGAGATTCTGGTAGCTGCTCAAACCTTTTCTACAGATGTGTCTTCTTTGGACTTTTGTCCAAAGAAGATTTCTACTAAAAGGGATTTATTGGTTGATTTTCTTTCAGAAGCCTGAAATCTTTTGGGCTCTTTGCTGTCTTACTGCTATACCATAGGTTGAGATACTGGAAGCATACTCCATTTCTCCTTCTTTCTAGGAGAGTTGCCACAGGTTCTGCACCTTGTCTCAATCTTGCAGAGCTGTACCAGCTTCAGCAAGCTGTCTGCCACTCTTCTTTGTTCTTAAGTGCCCCACGACATTTAAACTATACCAGCTCTGCCAGTGCTCCAGATGAGGAAAGATAGAAAAAGACAGAAACTCGTTCTTCAGGCAGTTCACCCAAAAATCCGGAAACATTAGACATAATGTCATTCCACCTAAGAAGGAAGTTGTAAGCCAAGGTGCTCGCTCATGGCACTGAGCTGTGCAATATTGGGGGAATTACTAAGGTTGGTACAGTGCAGTTGCTCTTCTTACCCATTTCAATATTAGCTGTTCTCAGTTTTGTGCTCATCTGAGGTACTACAACCTCTTAACTGGATTCTGGACCTCTCATAAAGGTAGTTTGGTTCATGTGTCATAATTAAATGGGTGTTTTGTAGGGGGAAGAAAACTGGGACTTCCTATTCATCTTGCTGATGTCACCTTGGATGTTTAATTTTCTAAGATCCATTCCTTTTGCATTAAAGTCAATAGTGACTTTCTTCAGTTTCTACTTACAACTAGCAAACACAACCAGGTATATTTGCGATGCATAAACAAAGGTCCAAATAGTTGAGAATGTAGACTGAAGAGTGTTTCCAAAGGTTGGAGCTCTGTTCAGTGTCATTATTTCAAATAACCAGAAGTTATATTTCATTTTCCATTGGTGTTGACCTTAATTTATGATCCATGTTAAATTAATTCAACAAATTAATTTATAAAAATTTATTGAGAACCTATACTATTCCACACACTGTTTTAGGCACTGGGAATGCAGCAGTGAACAATATAGACAAAAAATCCCTGCTCTCGTGGAGGTTGTATTCTATATGATGGGGTTGACCTGGGTAACTTTGTTATTGTTTTATTATTGCATATGTAAGTAAAGCAAGACTAAATAAAGTTGTAGTAACAAACAACTCACAAATCTCAGTGACAATACTGTGCTGTGTGTATTTCTTTATATATTTCCTTTTTCACTCTATTTCTATTCTGCTTTAAAATATGACTTATCTCATCATGGCTATCCTGAGGCCCAGGATCATAGGAGCTTCATCTCAACACGTGCTTCCATGACTCACTACTCACTAGCATGTCGTTGGCCAAAGCACATAACACAGCTTTTCTTGAGTTCAACAAGGCTGGGTATAATCCTTTTGCAAGTGAGGAAGCAAATTTTTGTAAATGATAATGTATTATAGTAAATTCTTTACACACTTCTTAAATATGTATTATGTCTCTTTTAATGCCAGGACTGTGTTTAATGCTGGGATTAAAACAGTAAACAAGACCTTTTTGCCAGTTAATGAGCTAGGCTTAGGGGGTTAAAAGAGTGAACAAGACTTTTCACAAGTAAAATTACACAATCTAGCCATTGAGACAGAGTTTACGATAAGTAATTGTACAAATATCTAACTAAGAATAAATAGTATACCAGCTTCCAAATTCCATTAATGGCAGAATAGATTATATTAGACAAACTATCTGTCAGATAAAGTAATAAACTCTATGTAAAATATTTAAAAGATAACTAGTCGAAGGCACTGAAGAGTGACCAAAAGTAAGTAGAAACTGAATAGGAATCAATGATTGAATGTCACTGTGTGACACTACTATTTATTTGGCTCTTTGCATGTTGACAGTTTATGCAGCATTGTGTGACTAGAAATTTGACATAAACCTGCAGACATACAAGGTTGAAAACTCAAAGCGGCAGTTCAGTGCTTCTGCAGTGACAGGAAGAGTGGAAGTTGCAGTACCAGGGAAGCCATAGAGGGGATGACCATAAAATTTGTGTATGAGCTCCATGCAAATCTGTATGTAAGATCTATATGAATCCTTAGAACTATACATGGGGATACTGCAAGAAGTACAATATAAAGTAATGGCAGGAAATTGAAGGAAGTTGATTGACAATTTCAGATGTTGCCCACCACGAGAGAGACAGAATTTGGAATCTGATTATAAACAAGTTAACTGCCTGATATATCCCCTACCAAAAAAAAAAAAAATCACTTTTCAAAAGGAAATAGCAGGACATAGAGTCTCTAAAAAATGTCATTTACATTACTCGGTACCTAATCAGATGTTAGTAGACGTGAAGAAATGAGATTTTTATCTTTAGTCAAGAAAACAAATTGAAAACACCGTCAATGGGCTGTAATTTAGAGTTTACCTAGATGCTGGAATTAACAGGTAAGCACTTTTAAACAACAACTATAAATGTGTTCCAAAACATAAAATATATTCATAATAAGTTAACTTATGGGAAATCTCAGCAGATAAATTAAAATAATAAAAACTTGGAAATCCTAGAAATGAAAACATACTATACTAGAAGTAATGAATTCACCAGATAAGATTAACAGCTAAATGAAGAGGAAAGAACAAAATGTCAGTGAATTTATACATATACCAATAAAAACCATACAATTGGCCAGGCGCGGTGGCTCACACCTGTAATCCCAGCACTTTGGGAGGCCGAGGAGGGCGGATCACCAGAGGTTAGGAGTTCCAGACCAGCCTGGACAACATGGTGAAACCCCATCTCTACTAAAAATACAAAAATTAGCCAGGTGTGGGGGTGGGTGCTTGTAATTCCAGATAATTGGGAGACTGAGGAAGGAGAATTGCCTGAACCTGGGAGGCAGAGGTTGCAGTGAGCCGAGATTGTGCCATTGCACTCCAGCCTGGCCAACAAGAGCAAAACTCCGTCTCAAAAAAAAAAAAAAAAAAAAAAGAAAAAATCATAAAATCCAGAGAAGAGAGAAAGCATTAGAAATAACAAAGAAGAATCCCAAGTGACCTGTGAGGAAATATTGAATGATGTAACATACACTTATTGTAGTTGAGAAGTAGAAGACAGAAAAATTGCAGCACAAAATATACATATATGAGGAAAAAAGTCAGAAAATTCAAAAATTGGTGAAAAACATAAATTTACAGATTTAAGAATTTCAGCTAATTCCAAGGTAGACAAATTCAAAGCATATCACATTGTGACACATCATAGTCAAACTGCTAAAATGCAATGATAATGAGAACATCTTGACAACCAGAGAAAAATAATCCATTTCACATACAGGAACAATGATATGAATAACAGCTGCCTTCCTTCTCACCTCATCCCCCCCCCGAAAAAAGAGTCAA
>NW_026655629.1:0-6799 GCF_009828535.3 Hylobates moloch
GGGCTTATTAGTAGAAAAACAGTTATTAGATTATGAAGCTGTATTAATCTATGTATTCAAAGAACTTATATAGTCATTGCCAGTTACTTCAGACAGTGAAAATGAGAATTAACAGACACATCTTAAGTTGTAAAATCAGCATTTTATCAACCTGTATGCTAACAATCTGATCTGGGTGATAGACAAGGGGACCCCCAGCCTTCCCATAATCTGCTCAGCAGCTTCAAGAGCTAAAGAAATCAGTGGCTTGTCACATCTGTAAAAGGCAACCGTAATCCACTGGTTGCAAAGCGATGAATAAGAGTACACATAAAAATATGATAAGCAGAATATAGCATATCAAATCAAAGAAATTCATTCCAAACTATACTAAGATTCAGATCATAAATGACTTCCTTTGAGGAAAAAACAAACCAAATCTAAATTAGAAGATTAAAATATAAAGCCATCTATGATAAGCAGGAACCAAGACTTAAAGATACTACATATTAGAAGAATTATAGTATATAAAGAATGTGTTCTTTAAGGGCAGAAGGAAAGACACAGTGTAACAGGTCATCAATAAGACACCAAGAGAAAAGGAAAAAAACTCAAGTAATATGGAAACAAAGAGATTAAATAACTACAGATACAGAAGTAGATAAATATCCCATTTTAATAAACATTATTATGGGATCATGGAAAGTTACTTAATCTTTGTGTCAATTTTTCCATCTGTGAAATGTATGTATCTCACCAGGCAGGGAATAAAGAAGATAATCACTTCCAAACATTTAGTATAATTTCTAGCACATAGTAAGCCCTAACTGATGTTAATTATTGTCATGAATATTATCAGTATTAATACTGGTCTCCATTACAAATAAACTGGATAGTCAACCTGATTATCTATGAGCATAAAGTACCAAAACTGACATAAGAAATAGTAAAAAGAACCTGAAAGGGACAATAACAATTAACAACTAACCAAATATAGCTGATTTCATGGGTGCTAATACCCAAAATTTTAGGGACCAGAAAATTCCTATGCCATTTAAACAGACTAGAGAACAATAAAAACCATCCCCTAATTTGTGATTTGTTTCAAGCACCTAATATAATGCTGATACCAAAACTCCACAAATACAAATATACACAAAAAACTACAGACCAAACTTACAAATATAAACATTTTACTAAACTACTGACAAACTGAGTTCACTGCTCAATAACATACTTGAAATACACTCATCTAATACTGTATTCCAGAAATAAAAACTGGCTTAATATTAGGAAATGTGTTAACATGATTCATGGCATAAGTGGATCCAAAATAAAACCCTCGTGTCACCTGAAAGATGTACAAAAGACCATTTGATAAATCTCATTATCTACCCACATTTTAAAAATTAACCTAGTAAACAGAAAAAGGACGATACTTCCTTTTCATTATAAAAACTAGCCCTAATCTCAGGGTAACATATATATATATGTATTTATGTGTGTACATGTATATATACATATATAACATATATAGATAACATGTATATATAAATTCCTCTAACTTAACAAATGAAAAACAGATTTTTATTGCACCACTATTTAACACTATTCTGAAAGTTGCAGCAAATGCATTTAAACGAAGGCAGGGAAAGCTATATTCAGAGAAGGAATTGTCTCCAAAAGAAAAATACACAGGTTAAGAAACAGTATAGGAAGTATGATTTTTAAATTAAAAAAATGCTACTGAATGGTATACTTTTTAAAATAGTTAAGATGGTAAATTTTATGTTGTGTTTTCTTACCACAATTTAAAAAAATATGCACATATATGGACAGAAAAAGACTGACGGTTACCCCTATAGTAAGCAATAACTCTTATTCAGCTTATCTGCATTTTCAAAGTTAAGAATAATTGATTGATTGATTTTTTTTTTTTTTTTTTAAGAAGGAGTTTCGCTCTTGTCACCCAGGCGGGAATGCAATGGCGCGATCTCAGCTGACTGCAACCTCTGCCTCCCCTGGGTTCAAGGGATTCTCCTGCCTCAGCCTCCTGAGGAGCTGGGATTACAGGCACCCACCACACACCTGGCGAATTTTCTATTTCCAGTAGAGATGGGGTTTCACCATGTTGGCCAGGCTGGTTTTGAACTCCTGACCTCAGGTGATCCACCTGCCTCAGCCTCCCAAAGTGCTGGGGTTACAGGCTTGAGCCATGGCACACGGCCTTATCTGCATTTTCAAATGGACCAACATTATGGTTTGCACTATACTGAAAGTTATCTTTTAAAAAGAACTTTAAAACATTAACTATATGGCCGGGCGCGGTGGCTCACGCTTGTAATCCCAGCACTTTGGGAGGCCGAGGCGGGCGGATCACGAGGTCAGGAGATCGAGACCACGGTGAAACCCCGTCTCTACTAAAAATACAAAAAATTAGCCGGGCGTGGTGGCGGGCGCCTGTAGTCCCAGCTACTCGGAGAGGCTGAGGCAGGAGAATGGCGTGAACCCGGGAGGCGGAGCTTGCAGTGAGCCGAGATTGCGCCACTGCACTCCAGCCTGGGCGACAGGGCGAGACTCCGTCTCAAAAAAAAAAAAAAAAAAAAAAAACATTAACTATATATAAAACTATATTAAAATAAAGACAAATTTTATAATAAAGAAATCAAACAAGAAAACACAAATATACAGAACTGAAAATGAAAAAGATAGTTTACCAGATAGAAAGAATCAAGTATTTTATGCATCGAGCCCAGTTAGTTTTACAAGTGAACTTTTCAAAACTTTTGAAGAAAAGGTAATTCTTACATCATATACACATTTCTCAAGAGCAGCACTATACAATACGGTAACCACTAGCCACAAATAGTTATTAAGCACTTGAAATATGGCTAGTGCAACTGATGGGTAAACTCTTAATGTTATTTGAATTCAATCTATTTAAATTTAAGTAAGTGAATGTACCTAGTGGCTACCAATGGAGAGTGAGTGCAGCTATAGAGGGTAAAAAAACGAAAGCTTCCCATTTTGGTATTATGATACCAAGAAAATTATGGCCATTTTAACTTATAATGCTAGAAAATTCTGGATAAAATGCTAGTACGTTGAACCTAATAGGGGTTGAAAAGAATATGCAATGATCGAAGGCTGTTTTTTTTACGTAGGAATGCAAGGACGCCTTAATAATCAGGAAATTAAATATAATTCATGACATCAATTACAGCAAGGAGAAAAACTCTATAACTTTGTCTTCAGATGCTAAGAATGCATCAATAAAATTGAGTATCCATTCCTGATTATTAAAAAAAAAAAAATACTTCCCCAGCACGATAAATAAGAGACATCATGAATCAACAGGCATCAGCAAACCTGAAACTAAAACACCAGAAGCATTCCCATTAAAGTCCGGAAGGAACTAGACAAAATAGCAACTGTAATTATTATTAGGTACCATATTCTTATATGCAATATGAAAATAAAAAAGAAATATGACACACTATTAGGAAAAAAGAGAATAAAATCATTATTATCTGTAAAAGAAAAGCCATTAAAATCAGTTGAAACTCTTAAAACTAAGAAATGACTATTAGGTTTTCACTGATTAAAATAGATTATCTTCAAATGGAAATGTTGATAATAAAGTACATTTAAAAGAAACTCACTAGCAAGTGAATTTAAAACATTATAAAAGTATCACAAAGTCTTAAAAACCAAATTCTACTGAGCTTTCCCTTGAAATAAATTAAATCAAATTTGCTAGTTAAACCCTTCAAAGGTTTCTGACTCCTAGGTTACCCCACGTGACTAAGGATTCTCACATACACACACACACACACACACACACACACACACACACAGATTATCAACACTGACTTCCTATTGACCCAGCAACCAACCATGGCAGAACTAAAACCAGTTCAGAAAAAGGCTAATTAATATTTATTATTTTCCTCATGCTGTGAAAAGAAGAATATCATGTTTCCTCTCAGAATATGCCCCTGAACTTTTAAAGATTTAACCATATGGAAGAGATCTAAAGGAGTATATGAAAAGGCTAAAGATTTGGAATCCTAATTCAATTTCCCCTCACATTTTAAAAGGAGCCTGCAGCAAACATTTATTTTTAGAGATATTCTCAGTAGGTAAAAGAACAAAAGGCTATTGTGTGCTAAACATGGTGAGGTCTCTCTGGTCCCATCTATACCAACTTTATAAACATCAGGTTAGAATTAAATAACTTTAAACTTTAAATCAACCATTTCCAGACCACAAAATCTATTCTACACTTATCAGCACATATAAGTTCTCTAAGTGACTTATAGCTGAGTTCCAATGTGAAATCTGCACTTTTCAAGTGCCAATAAAAGAACTTTCCTTTGGACTTTGAATAATACTGAATTTTCCAAGAATGCCATGTAATGTTTTCATTTCCTTTTCCAACAAAAATTTTCATCAGCACTTGATAAATTTACTGACTCCGTATCATTTATGAAGAAAAGCATATGGGTACCAATCATATTGGTGTCCACTATTTTCTTATTAAATAGGAATTACAACTTTTTCTCAAAGTTTAACAAAAGTAAAAAAAGATGAAGTTTACAGGCGTGCCCTGATCACTATGAACATTTCTTTATATGTGTCCTGTCATGAGTCTGTTAAAATGCAAAAGGAAACAAGAAATTATCTACGATTAGCAATGTGGTCGTTTTAAAACATACCCACAAATACTTTGACATGCCTCCCATCAAAAGGCAGAGTCAGTTCCCTCCCTTTGAACATGGGCCAGTTGCAGTGACTCACTTCTAATAAACAGAATGTGGCAGAAGTGGGGCTGAAGGCTTTGAAGGCTAGGTCACAAAAGGTGATATACCTTCCTCCTGGCTCTCCCTGTTGGGTCGCTCACCCGTAAAACTTAGCCACCACGCTGTAAGGAAGCCAAGCAGCCATATGGAAAGGCCTTAGTTCTACTCCCAAACAAGGTTCCAGACAGCAACTGGCATCAGCCTCCAGACATGTGCTTGAAATAGCCTCCATGTGACTTTAGCCCCCAGGCTTTGGGCCGTCTCAATAGATATCATGTGGGTCCAGGTGCAGTGGCTCACACTTGTAATTCCAGCACTTTGAGAGACAGAAGCGGGCAAATCACCTGAGGTCAGGAGTTTGAGAGCAGCCTGGCCGACATGGTGAAACCCCATCTCTACTAAAAATACAAAAATTAGCCTGGCGTTATGGTGGGTGCCTGTAATCCCAGCTACTTGTGAGGCTGAACCTGGAGAATCATTTGAACCCAGGAGACAGAGGTTGCAGTGAGCTAAGATTACGCCATTGCACTCCAGCCTGGGCGACAAGAGGGAAATTCCATTCCAAAAAGAAAAAAAAAGAGATCACGTGGAAAAGACAAGCTATTCCCACCAAACCATGCCAGAATGGCAGATGCTTGAAAAAATAAGAACCATCATTATTTTAAGCCACTAGGCTTTGAGTGTTAATTATTATGCAACAACAGGTAATTGGAACATATAGATTATTTCAGCCCAATGCAGCCATCTTATTCTTTCCATTTCAAAACTACCTGAGAAGACAAATCTGTTTCAAAGAAAAAAAAAATGTGTTGACATACCTGGTCTCAGTCAACTCACCCTAGAAAGCCCAAAGCTAGAATCCCAGCATTTATTACCTGTGGCCACCAGCTAGTCTTCTCTTGGGCAGTTTTCTTCTCACTCCTTAATATACCAGACTCTCGGCTGGGCGCGGTGGTTCATGCCTGTAATCCCAGCATGTTGGGAGGCCGAGGCAGGCAGATCACGAGGTCAGGAGTTCAAGACCAGCCTGGCCAACATGGTGAAACCTCATCTCTAATAAAAATACAAAAAATTAGGCAGACATGGTGGCGCATGCCTGTAGTCTCAGCTACTCAGGAGGCTTAGGCAGAAGAATTGCTTGAACCCGGGAGGCAGAGGTTACAGTGAGCCGAGATTGTGCCCATGTACTCCAGCCAGGGTGACAGAGTGAGACGCTGTCCCCAAAAAAATAAATAAATAAAAATACACACACACACACACACACACACACACACACACGCGCGCGCTAGACTCTGGCCTCTTCTGTCCTGTCTTAAACTTACTCCTAGCTTTGAAAAGTTGCTTTTATTAAACACCCTAGCTTATAAGACTGCTGCTACTGTTAACGTATGCTACATATTTTTAATCAAGGAACAAGTAAAATTTGCCTAAAAAGGTAATTCTATGACTTTGAGGCAGGTAAGCAGTTCAAGATGTTTTAAGGAAGCCATTAAAATGGGTTACCAATCAACCCAAATAATCATATCAAAACATTTACTCTTCCTCCTAATAAACAGTAGGGAGGGAAATATCCTAATTACTCAAATTAGATTTTTCTTTAAGAAACGCAGCCTACATGTTAAAAGCTAGAAGCGATCTTGAAGATAATCTAGTTTAGAACTTTTTTTAAGCCACTGGGAAACTGACAAAATCCAGGGAAGATCCTCACGACATGAGTAAAAAATGTTTACCTCACTCCGTCTCCACCTAGGATGTCAACCTGCCACCATATAATGACAATTTGAAACTTCAATTCTGTTTGTATTTTACCAAAAAAATTACAAATACAATTTTGTTAGTATTTCACAGCTACAGCAATAAAATGTACTCCATGCAATGTTATTTAATGTTTAATCTTTAAAGTTTTGGATTATGACAAATCCCGGTTAGGATAAATAAAAGTATCCCTGGGAATCCAGAGTCTTTTTATACAAAATTAAAAGTGGCTGTTCTATTTCTATCATAAGAAATATTAGTAA
>NW_026655630.1:0-6797 GCF_009828535.3 Hylobates moloch
CCAAGCATGGTATCCGCGCTTCAAAGACACAAGCAATCTTAGTGTATATGGAGTGCTGGGGAAAAGTACCATACACAGGGGTGGAACCAAGATGGCCGAACAGGAGCAGCTCCGGTCTCTAGCTCCCAGCCTGAGCGACACAGATGACGGGTGATTTCTGCATTTCTGTTTGAGGTACCGGTTTCATCTCACTAGGGAGTGCCAAACAGTGGGTGCAGGACAGTCGGTGAAGTGCACTGTGCGCGAGCCGAAGCAGGGCGAGGCATAGCCTCACACGGGAAGCACAAGGGGTCAGGGAGTTCCCTTTCCTAGTCAAAGAAAAAGGTAACAGATGGCACCTGGAATATCGGGTCAGTCCCACTCTAGTACTGCACTTTTCCCACGGGCCTGGAAAACGGCACACCAGGAGATTGTGTCCCACAACTGGCTCAGAGGGTCCTATGCCCACAGAGTCTTGCTGATTGCTAGCACAGCAGTCTGAGATCAAGCTGCAAGGCGGCAGTGAGGCTGGGGGAGGGGCGCCCACCATTGCCCAGGCTTGCTTAGGTAAACAAAGGAGCCAGGAAGCTCGAACTGGGTGGAGCCCACCACAGCTCAAGGAGGCCTGCCTGCCTCTGTAGGCTCCACCTCTGGGGGCAGGGCACAGACAAACAAAAACTCAGGAGGAACCTCCACAGATTTAAATGTCCCTGTCTGTCTGACAGCTTTGAAGAGAGTAGTGGTTCTCCCAGCACACAGCTGGAGATCTGAGAACGGACAGACTGCCTCCTAAAGTGGATCCCTCACCCCTGAGCAGCCTAACTGGGAGGCACCCCCCCAGTAGGGACAGTCCGACACCTCACTCGGCCGGGTACTCCTCTGAGACAAAACTTCCAGGGGAACTATCAGACAGCTGAATTTGTGGTCTCACGAAAATCCGCTATTCTGCAGCCACCGCTGCTGACACCCAGCCAAACAGGGTCTGGAGTGGACCTCTAGTAAACTCCAACAGACCTGCAGCTGAGGGTCCTGTCTGGTAGAAGGAAAACTAACAAACAGAAAGGACATCCACATGAAAAACCCATCTGTACATCACCATCATCAAAGACCAAAAGTAGATAAAACCACAAAGATGGGGAAAAAACAGAGCAGAAAAACTGGAAACTCTAAAAAGCAGAGCACCTCTCCTCTTCCAAAGGAACGCAGTTCCTCACCAGCAACGGAACAAAGCTGGATGGAGGATGACTTTGATGAGCTGAGAGAAGAAGGCTTCAGACGACCAAACTACTCTCAGCTACAGGAGGAAATTCAAAACAATAGCAAAGAAGTTAAAAACTTTGAAAAAAAATTAGAAGAATGGATAACTAGAATAACCAATAGAGAGAAGGGCTTAAAGGAGCTGATGGAGCTGAAAGCCAAGTTTCGAGAACTACGCGAAGATTGAAGAAGCCTCAGTAGCAGATGCGATCAACTGGAAGAAACGGTATCGCTGATGGAAGATGAAATGAATGAAATGAAGTGAGAAGGGAAGTTTAGAGAAAGAAGAATAAAAAGAAATGAACAAAGCCTCCAAGAAATTTGGGACTATGTGAAAAGACCAAACCTACGTCTGATTGCTGTACCTGAAAATGACGGGGAGAATGGAACCAAGTTGGAAAACACTCTGCAAGATATTATCCAGGAGAACTTCCCCAATCTAGCAAGGCAGGCCAACATTCAGATTCAGGAAATACAGAGAACGCCACAAAGATAGTCCTCAAGAAGAGCAACTCCAAGACACATAATTGTCAGATTCACCAAAGTTGAAATGAAGGAAAAAATGTTAAGGGCAGCCAGAGAGAAAGGTCGGGTTACCCACCTTTCTGATGGGAAGCCCATCAGACTAACAGCAGATCTCTCAGCAGAAACTCTACAAGCCAGAAGAGAGTGGGGGCCGATAGTCAACATTCTTAAAGAAAAGAATTTTCAACCCAGAATTTCATATCCAGCCAAACTAAGCTTCATAAGTGAAGGAGAAATAAAATACTTTACAGACAAGCAAACGCTTAGTGATGTTGCCACCACCAGGCATGCCCTAAAAGAGCTCCTGAAGGAAGCACTAAACATGGAGAGGAACAACCGGTACCAGCCACTGCAAAAACATGCCAAATTGTAAAGACCATCGAGGCTAGGAAGAAACTGCATCAACTAACGAGCAAAATAACCAACTAACATCATAATGACAGGATCAGATTCACACCCAACAATATTAACGTTAAATGTAAATGGGCTAAATGCTCCAATTAAAAGACACAGACTGGCAAACTGGATAAGGAGTCAGGACCCATCAGTGTGCTGTATTCAGGAAACCCATCTCACGTGCAGAGACACACATAGACTCAGAATAAAGGGATGGAAGAAGATCTATCAAGCAAATGGAAAACAAAAAAAGGCAGGGGTTGCAATCCTAGTCTCTGATAAAATAGACTTTAAACCAATAAAGATCAAAAGAGACAAAGAAGGCCATTACCTAATGGTAAAGGGATCAATTCAACAAGAAGAGCTAACTATCCTAAATATATATGCACCCAACACAGGAGCACCCAGATTCATAAAGCAAATCCTGAGTGACCTACAAAGGGACTTAAACTCCCACACAATAATAATGGGAGATTTTAACACCCCACTGTCAACATTAGACAGATCAACAAGACAGAAAGTTAACAAGGATATCCAGGAATTGAACTCA
Source organism: Hylobates moloch (assembly GCF_009828535.3). NCBI lineage: Eukaryota > Metazoa > Chordata > Mammalia > Primates > Hylobatidae > Hylobates > Hylobates moloch. The sequence continues at coordinate 2,708 of NW_026655630.1, forward strand.
GCTCTGCACAAAGTGGACCTAATAGACATCTACAGAACTCTCCACCCCAAATCAACAGAATATATATTTTTTTCAGCACCACACCACACCTATTCCAAAATTGACCACATAGTTGGAAGTAAAGCTCTCCTCAGCAAACGTAAAAGAACAGAAATTATAACAAACTGTCTCTCAGACCACAGTGCAATCAAACTAGAACTCAGGATTAAGAAACTCACTCAAAACCGCTCAACTACATGGAAACTGAACAACCTGCTCCTGAATGACTATTGGCTACATTATGAAATGAAGGCAGAAATAAAGATGTTCTTTGAAACCAACGAGAACCAAGACACAACATACCAGAATCTCTGGGACATGTTCAAAGCAGTGTGTAGAGGGAAATTTATAGCACTAAATGCCCACAAGAGAAAGCAGGAAAGATCTAAAATTGACACCCTAACATCACAATTAAAAGAACTAGAAAAGCAAGAGCAAACACATTCAAAAGCTAGCAGAAGGCTAGAAATAACTAAAATCAGAGCAGAACTGAAGGAAATAGAGACACAAAAAACCCTTCAAAAAATTAATGAATCCAGGAGCTGGTTTTCTGAAAAGATCAACAAAATTGATAGACCACTAGCAAGACTAATAAAGAAGAAAAGAGAGAAGAATCAAATAGATGCAATAAAAAGTGAAAAAGGGGATATCACCACCGATCCCATAGAAATACAATCTACCATCAGAGAATACTACAAACACCTCTATGCAAATAAACTAGAAAATCTAGAAGAAATGGATAAATTCCTCGACAAATACACCCTCCCAAGACTAAACCAGGAAGAAGTTGAATCTCTGAATAGACCAATAACAGGTTCTGAAATTGTGGCAATAATCAATAGCTTACCAACCAAAAAGAGTCCAGGACCTGATGGATTCACAGTCGAATTCTACCAGAGGTACAAGGAGGAACTGGTACCATTCCTTCTGAAACTATTCCAATCGATAGAAAAAGAGGGAATCCTCCCTAACACATTTTATGAAGCCAGCATCGTCCTGATACCAAAGCCTGGCAGAGACATAACCAAAAAAGAGAATTTCAGACCAATATCCTTGATGAACATTGATGCAAAAATCCTCAATAAAATACACTCAAACAGAATCCAGCAGCACATCAAAAAGCTTATCCATCATAATCAAGTGGGCTTCATCCCTGGGATGCAAGGCTGGCTCAACATATGCAAATCAATAAATGTAATCCAGCATATAAACAGAACCAAAGACAAAAACCATATGATTATCTCAATAGATGCAGAAAAGGCCTTTGACAAAATTCAACAACCCTTCATGCTAAAAACTCTCAGTAAATAAGGTATTGATGAGATGTATCTCAAAATAATAAGAGCTATCTACGACAAACCCACAGCCAATATCATACTGAATGGGCAAAAACTGGAAGCATTCCCTCTGAAAACTGGCACAAGACAGGGATGCCCTCTCTCACCGCTCCTATTCAACATAGTGCTGGAAGTTCTGACCAGAGCAATCAGGCAGGAGAAGGAAATAAAGGGTATTCAATTAGGAAAAGAGGAAGTCAAATTGTCCCTGTTTGCAGATGACATGATTGTATATCTAGAAAACCCCATTGTCTCAGCCCAATATCTCCTTAAGCTGATTAGCAACTTCAGCAAAGTCTCAGGATACAAAATCAATGTACAAAAATCACAAGCATCCTTGTACACAAATCACAGACAAACAGAGAGCCAAATCATGAGTGAACTCCCATTCACAATTGCTTCAAAGACAATAAAATACCTAGGAATCCAACTTACAAGGGATGTGAAGGACCTCTTCAAGAAGAACTACAAACCACTGCTCAATGAAATAAAAGAGGATACAAACAAATGGAAGAACATTCCATGCTCATGGGTAGGAAGAATCAATATCGTGAAAATGGCCATACTGCCCAAGATAATTTATAGATTCAATGCCATCCCCATCAAGCTACCAATGACTTTCTTCACAGAATTGGAAAAAACTACTTTAAAGTTCATATGGAACGAAAAAAGAGCCCGCATCACCAAGTCAATCCTAAGCCAAAAGAACAAAGCTGGAGGCATCACGCTACCTGACTTCAAACTATACTACAAGGCTACAGTAATCAAAACAGCATGGTACTGGTACCACAACAGAGACATAGATCAATGGAACAGAACAGAGCCCTCAGAAATGATGCCGCATATTTACAACTATCTGATCTTTGACAAACCTGACAAAAACAAGAAATGGGGAAAGGATTCCCTATTTAATAAATGGTGCTGGGAAAACTGGCTAGCCATATGTAGAAAGCTGAAACTGGATCCCTTCCTTACACCTTATACAAAAATTAATTCAAGATGGATTAAAGAATTAAATGTTAGACCTAAAACCATTAAAATCCTACAAGAAAACCTAGGAAATACCATTCAGGACATAGGCATGGGCAAGGACTTCATGTCTAAAACACCAAAAGCAATGGCAACAAAAGCCAAAATTGACAAATGGGATCTAATTAAACTAAAGAGCTTCTGCATAGCAAAAGAAACTACCATCAGAGTGAACAGGCAACCTACAGAATGGGAGAACATTTTTGCAACCTACTCATCTGACAAAGGGCTAATATCCAGAATCTACAATGAACTGAAACAAATTTACAAGAAAAAAACAAACAACCCCATCGAAAAGTGGGCAAAGGACATGAACAGACACTTCTCAAAAGAAGACATTTATGTAGCCAAAAAACACATGAAGAAATGCTCATCATCACTGGCCATCAGAGAAATGCAAATCAAAACCACAGTGAGATACCATCTCACACCAGTTAGAATGGCCATCATTAAAAAATCAGGAAACAACAGGTGCTGGAGAGGATGTGGAGAAATAGGAACACTTTTACACTGTTGGTGGGACTGTAAACTAGTTCAACCATTGTGGAAGTCAGTGTGGCGATTCCTCGGGGTTCTAGAACTAGAAATACCATTTGACCCAGTCATCCCATTGCTAGGTATATACCCAAAGGACTATAAATCATGCTGCTATAAAGACACATGCACGTGTATGTTTATTGCGGCACTATTCACAATAGCAAAGACTTGGAACCAACCCAAATGTCCAACAACGATAGACTGGATTAAGAAAATGTGGCACAGATACACCATGGAATACTATGCAGCCATAAAAAATGATGAGTTCATGTCTTTTGTAGGGACGTGGATGAAACTGGAAAACATCATTCTCAGTAAACTATTGCAAGGACAAAAAACCAAACACCGCATGTTCTCACTCATAGGTGGGAATTGAACAATGAGAACTCATGGACACAGGAAGGGGAACATCACACTCCGGGGACGGTTGTGGGGTTGGGGGAGCGGGGAGGGTCAGCATTAGGACATATACCTAATGCTGAATGACGAGTTAATGGGTGCAGGAAATCAACATGGCACATGGATACATATGTAACAAACCTGGACATTGTGCACATGTACCCTAAAACCTAAAGCATAATTTAAAAAAAAAAAAAAAAAAGAAGTCGTGACCACAAAAAAATAGAAGAAAATTATGATGCTTATGCCATAACTGGTCAAGTTAGAAGTGTAAAAATGATGATCAATAAAGTCCATTTTTATTCTAAAAGAAAAAAAAAGAAAAATACCATACACCAAGTGACTTAGAAACAACAGAAATATATTTCTTGGTGTTCTCAAGGCTGAGAAGTCCAAAACAAGGTGCCAACACACTTGGTGTCTTGTGAGGACCAGTTTGGTGATTCATAGACAGCACCTTTTCACTGAATCCAACTCGCTGCAAATGACATAATTTCATTCTTTTATGAATGTAGTATCCCATCATGTATATGTACCACATTTTCTACATCCAGTCCAACACTGATGGGCTTCTAGGTTGACTCCATGTCTTTGTTATCATGAATCAGGCTGCCACGAACATACAAGTACATGTGTCTTTTTGGCAGAATAATTTGTTTTCCTTTGGGTATATACACAGTAGTGAGATTCTTTGGTTGAATGGTGGTTCTATTTTAAGTTATTTGCGAAATCTCTAAACTGCTTTCCAC
>NW_026655631.1:0-6797 GCF_009828535.3 Hylobates moloch
CTAAGTGAAATCTTGCCAGGTCTTTCACTTGATGTTTGTTCCTAGTTCCTTCACTTGCCTGATTATATCAAGTATGCTCCAGTTTCCCTCCCTGCTCCTGCATTCATCTATCTTTCTTTTTTTTTTTTTTTTTTTTGAGACGGAGTCTCGCTCTTTCACCCAGGCTGGAGTGCAGTGGCGCGATCTCGGCTCACTGCAGGCTCCGCCCCCCGGGGTTCACGCCATTCTCCTGCCTCAGCCTCCTGCGTAGCTGGGACTACAGGCGCCCACCACCACGCCCGGCTAATTTTTTGTATTTTTAGTAGAGACGGGGTTTCACCGTGTTAGCCAGGATGGTCTCGATCTTCTGACCTCGTGATCCGCCCGCCTCGGCCTCCCAAAGTGCTGGGATTACAGGCGTGAGCCACCGCGCCCGGCCTCATCTATCTTTCTTTTAATGGCACCTTAGATTGGGTGTACCAACATTGGTCTAGTTGGAGTTACTTTTTCATTTTAGATATTTTACTTTTATTTTTCCCAATAGAGCATTGGAGTGTTCATAATACATTGTGGATTCATATTAGATTTACTTGAAACCACTCAATTTTTTTTTTAGGTGTGTTATTAATATAGTCAGGCACTGTTTTCAGCTTGTCAAGGTTTTTTCTTTTTTTTTTTCTGAGACAGAGTCTCGCTCTGTTACCCAGGCTGGAGTGTAGTGGCACCATCTCAGCTCGCTGCAGTCTCCATCTCCCGGGTTCAAGAGATTCTTCTGCCTCAGCATTTTGAGTAGCTGGGACTACAGGCGCCCACCACCACACCCGGCTAATTTTTTTTTTTTTGTATTTTTAGTAGGGACGGGATTTCACTATGTTGGCCAGGGTGGTCTTAATCTCCTGACCTCATGATCTGCCCGCCTCGGCCTCCCAAAGTGCTGGGATTACAAGTGTGAGCCACGGCGTCTGGCCCAAGATTTTGTTTTTAAAAATGTTGTCAACTCCTATTTACTGTCCATCTTAGCATTTATCACTTACAGATTTTCTCCTCTATTTTAATGGAAGCCTCTGATATTAAAAAAAAAAAGAAACATAGGCCACGTTAGGACAGAATCCTGTTCCGTGTCATTAGGCATCCATCAAATATTTATCCTTTAGGAACTGTCACTAAGTCTCTTACTAATAATCTACCTAATTGTTCCTGTCCTCATTCAGGGCATAAACTTGTATCTTCACCAAAATTATAAAATTTTTGTCAGAGAGGTCTCTTCAAATACATTAATATATGAACTACCAACCTAGTAGTCCTGTCAGGAAAAGAAATGAATAACATTTATTCAATATTTATTAAATACTTGATGTATATTGGGTGTTCTTGAATGTACTGGGATGTAGAGTTAGAAGATTGAGAAACAGATTGTCTTTAAGGACTTCAATCTGGTAGATGAGACAGTCATACCCAATAAATGACAATTTAAGTGTGATAGTAGAGTATGGTGTCTGGGATGACTTAATGAAACCATACTGAAGCTCCGTGATTACCCTTTCTTTTAAATGGTCATAAATCATGTCTTTATTCATAGCTTTTTGAATCTTGTCAAGAATCGTTGTCAAGCTACTTTGACATCTATTCCTGTTGAAAAGTAGAGAAAGCCTCTAGAAAAATTACAGAAAGAAAGTAACTAGGAAAGTATGTTTTACATATACTTGGAAACATAAAGCTAGAAGTTACCTTGGAGACCTAGTCCGGTGCAGGCCAGGGTAAGAGGCTTGTGTGTAATTGCATAACTAGTTAGCAAAAGTACTTGCAGTAGACACTAGTTGTCCTGACTCAAGTTAGTGTTTTTGACCATGTCATACTTGTTCCACTATTTATGCAGAATTGGTTTTGTTTACTGCTAGTCGGACAAAACAAATAAACGTAAGCTAATATACTTAGTAATTTATCCTAGCACAAGGTGTGCATGTACATTAATATTTAAAAAATTGTTTTCTTTTATAGGTGGTTATTGGTGGTAGAAATAAATATTTAATCAATGGAGTCAATACCAACACCACCAGAGTACAGGATCTCTTCTGTTCTGTTGGCCTTAATGTTAACAACCCTCACTTTCTCATCATGCAGGTATTTCGTTTGAGGTCTTTATATCACTTTCGTAATAGTTTTGACATTTTTTACTTTTAAGCAATTAAAATAGAAGTACTTTATGTTTTGGATTTTATACTTTCTATTTACTGTTGTGCTGTGTCCGGCCATCTGTTTAGAAATGTGGTTTAGTTACTTGCATTGATATATTCTACTGGATTATAGACCTTTGACTCCTCTAGAATGTTTAGAAGTAATTTTTGTTGACTTTTTATTTTGTCACTAAAAGAACAATACATGTTAACTGTAAAAAAAAAAAAATCCATAATATATCCTTTTAAATTACTGGATTAATGCATCTTAATATTTCAAGTATAAAAGTTTGAATAATTTTCTTATTTAGAGACTCACACAAATGAGGAGTAAAGGCTGATTTTATCTTATGTTTACGTTGTTTCATTTGACCCATCCAGCTATCCTTTGAGAGAATTATAGTAAAGTCAATGGGAGCATCTCAGTGGGACCAGAATAAAAATATTTCCACTACACACCTTCAAAGTTGAAACTTTAAGTAAATCTACATTCTAGTAATACAATTCTCTGAGACCTGGGTGTGCCGGTGTTTTGCTTTATTTATTTTTGGTAATGAATAAATTTAATGGTTTTCTGGCATTGATGTAAAATATTTTATTTTGTTTGAGGCCTAGAAGTATGTCATCTGTTTTGTGAAATTATCTTGGAGGGTTATCATTCAAAGAAATGTTAAAAGTTTTTTAATTATGCTGAAATTTCTTTTTATATTTACCTGTTTTAAAATTGAGTATTTCTACTTAATGTTAACTGTCTCAGAAACATGATCCTTGTTAACTTTGTATCATTTAATGAATTATTTCATTTCCATCATTTCATAACTTCCATAATTTGTATCACTGGTAAGTGAGAAAGTGAATAGCAAAGTTCCAAAATTCTAGAATCATAGAAGAATTATAGAGGAAAGACCCCCCAAAGATTGGTATATTGAGATACAGCAGCTTCAGTCTAGATAAACATGAATGGCAGTACAGATAAACATTTTCTGTAATTTGTTATCTTAGTAAGTTTGCCATTTTATTTTCAGGGCCGAATTACAAAAGTATTGAATATGAAACCTCCAGAGGTAAGAGTACTATTTATGGACATTAAAAATAATTGGTATAGATACTACTTTAATCTTTCAGACAATTTTTAAATATTCTATTAAAATTTTTGGAAACATTATTTAGGAATGATTAGTAAAGACAGTTGTATATTTGTGTAATATTTGGCACTATGCCCAAATATTAAAATTGATTTTGATTGTATAAAGGAGTCTTGCTCAGCTGGTGTTTCGTGTGAGAATTCATTCCTACAGAAAAAGCCTACAGGAAAAGATTGTGTGAAATGACTGTATTTAACTTATATGGTTCATTTGGGCCAAATTTTGGTAAGATGTTTGGTGAGGTCAAGGCAAAAATGATATATTTAATGTAAATTCCAGTTGGACACATTGTCTTGGATACTAAACATTAATAAAATTGTCATTCCAGATTTTATCCATGATAGAAGAAGCAGCTGGAACCAGGATGTATGAATACAAAAAAATAGCTGCACAGAAAACTATAGAAAAAAAGGAGGCTAAGCTGAAAGAAATTAAGACGGTAATTTAATTCATGTAAAATATTTCTGGAGAAGAATGTAATTTTGCATGTAGAGTTTTTGCTGTAAAGAGGGAAACATTTTTTTCCTTCGTTCAGTTTTCCATAGTCATCCATGCTACTTCTCTTTCAGATAAATTTTAATGGTACTTTACATGCGAAAATACTGATTTTTCTTTATTTTCCAGATACTTGAAGAAGAGATTACTCCAACCATTCAAAAATTAAAAGAGGTATATTCTGTATATGTGAGGATAATCTATTAGAATGTCTTTCAGAGTCAACGATGTATGCAAAATCATGCAAATAGTCATACTATTTCTTGGGGGTTTTTTTCCTGCGATGAGATAAGGAATTAGAGTTGGCACTCCATAACTCAGCGTTCTGCTTGCAGAGGATATGTACTTATCTACTAAGTCATAGGATATTGGAGAGTAATTTTTATAGTTTCAGAAAATGGCATGCTGAATTTTAGTACTTTATTTAAGCTAAGCAAGTCTGGATTTGCCTAGTTAGGATTGACTGGAACAACATTTCTTAAAGATAACGCACTCTTAGACACCCTCATTGGTAGAGTGAACCATTTCCAGGATAGGAGGGGCTATCACTGTAATTATTGTTGTCAAGGTATTTTGTAAGCAAAAGGTATTGAAACAGAGGACTGGATTTTCTCTATAATCTTTGCAGCTCCTGACATCAAAAGACATGGCACAATATGTCATGAAAGAATGCATTTATGAGCTACGTTTTCTTTTTCTTGAGACAAGTCTCACTGTCGCCCAGGCTGGAGTGCAGTGGTGTGATCACAGCTCACACTGCAGCCTCCACCTCCCGGTCTCAAGGGATCCTCCCACCGTAGCCTTCTGAGTAGCTGGGACTACAGGTGCATGCCACCACACCCTGCTAGTTTATTTTTTGGTAGAGACAGGGTTTCTCATTGTTTCTCAGGCTGGTCTTGAACTCCTGGGCTCAAGTGATCCACCTGCCTCGGCCTTGCAAAGTGCTGGGATTATAGGAGTGAGCCACTGTGCCCAGCCAAATGACCTTTTTAAAGATATCCTTTTAGGAATTTGTTAAATGCTCATTGAAATTTGGTACTACTCAGCTGTCTTGTGAATCCATATAGTAGTATAAATTTTACTGGAAAAACTGTAATCTTGAAGGTACCCTTTTTGTATGTATGATGTAGTAGAAAACACTAGATCAGGAATTGAAACTTAGGTCCTAGACTTCATTTGGCCACAATTTCTTTCTAAATCTAACAACATGGACAGATCATTTAATCATTCTGAATTTGTTTTTTGTGTATAAATTAAGGATTTTAGTTATTACTTTGTCTGGTCCCAGTAGGTCCTTACGGGAGTCATGTTTAGTAATGATGTGAGCAAGTGCTTGTAGTAGTGCTTCAAAGTATATTAGAGTAGGCATCTTGATAATACTACTACAGAATCTGTTTAATAGTGTATCATTGGTGGTTGTATAAGTTGTCTAACACTAGCTTATGAACCTTATGTCCATATTTCTTTGTTAAGCTCAACTACCCAAGTATATGTTAGAAGAAATAGCCAAATAAGATTACTAGAGATGGTATAATGCTATCTAAAAGTCCTGACTTCTAATGTTATGTAAAGTTTCCTACAATTTAACATGCTATAATTGTTTAATACAGGACAAAATCTATTATGTAATGAGAAATTTGTTTCATCTTGCATAATTGAATTTTCTTTGTCAATACAATTTTGAGTTATTCTTTTTTTGTGACTTCCCTTTCAGGAAAGATCTTCCTACTTGGAGTACCAAAAAGTAATGAGAGAAATAGAACATTTGAGTCGTTTACATATTGCTTATCAGTTTTTGCTGGCTGAAGATACCAAAGTACGCTCAGCTGAGGAATTAAAAGAAATGCAAGATAAAGTTATAAAGCTTCAGGAAGAATTGTCTGAGAATGATAAAAAAATAAAAGCACTTAATCATGAAATAGAAGAATTGGAAAAAAGAAAAGATAAGGTCTGAACATATGTATTGGAATCGATAATATACTCTGTGAAAAACGTACTGAATTATATATAGTAACTGTTTAGTATTCACTGGGCATTGTCTTCCGTATTGATTTGTTAATCTTATAGTAAGATAATGAAATAACTTATAAAAAAGTGTTTATTTGATACAGAACTCATACAATAAAATGACAACATGAACAAATTTTACATAAGTGATTGAATTGACTGCATTTTATTATAGGAAATTGGAGGTATACTTCGATCTTTAGAAGATGCTCTTGCAGAGGCTCAGCGAGTTAATACTAAATCTCAAAGCGCATTTGATCTCAAGAAGAAAAATCTGGCATGTGAGGAAAGCAAACGAAAAGAGCTGGAAAAAAATATCGTTGAGGTAAGTGAGCTTAATGTGCCACTAGTGCCACTTGTAGACAAGTATATAGTCTCACTAGTGTACATTTATCTATTCCATGAATATTTAGTGAGTGTCTTCTATAAGCTAAGTACAGTTGTTTGGGCTGGGGTTATAACTGGACCAAATGGTCAAAAGTCCTTGCCTTGTGGACCTTCATTCCACTGGGGGAAATGATAATAAAATAAATAAAACATGTAACATGTTATAGATCGATAACTGATGTGGAAAAAAAGTAAAGCAGGGAAGGGGATTAGGAGTGTAGGGGAAAAAGGATACAATTTGGGATTTTAAGTTGGGTAGCCATTGAAGTAAGTGGAGAATAGGAAGAACAGGTTCGATAAGCTTAAGAAATACAGTATGAATGTAATAGGCTTGAGGAGCCTGTTAGACATCTTGAGTAGTGATGTTGATTAGGTACTTAAATATATGAATATTGAATCCAGGCAAAAATACAGATTTGGAGGGATCATCAATGTATAGGTGTTATTTAAATCCATGAGACTAGATAAAATGATCAAGGCTGTAAGTTTATATAAGAAGGTTGGAGCCCTGGGATACTTTCAACATTTGAATGTTGGGATAGTTCAACATTCAAAAGAGATTGAGTAGTGTGAGGAAAATTAGGCCAGTAAATTGTCCTGGAGTCCAGGT
>NW_026655632.1:0-6795 GCF_009828535.3 Hylobates moloch
GAGGGACAGCATTAGGAGATACACCTAATGCTAAATGACGAGTTAATGGGTGCAGGAAATCAACATGGCACATGGATACATATGTAACAAACCTGCACATTGTGCACATGTACCCTAAAACCCTAAAGTATAATAAAAAAAAAATCCAGTTAGATAGAAGGAATAAGATCTAGCATTTGGTAGAACAATAGGCTGACTATAGTTATCCATAATTTATTGTATATCTCAAAATAACTAGAAAAGTAGAATTGGAATGTTTCTAACACAAGGAACTGATAAATGCTTGAGGTGATGGATGGTCTCATTACCCTGATTAAGCATTACACATTGTGTGCTTATGTCAAAATATCACATATACCTCATAAATATGCACAACTGTTATGTGTCCATAAACATAAAAATAAATAAACAGAAAATCCCCCCCCCCCCACACACACACACACAAAAAAAGATTATCTGGGAAGTTAGTGGAGATAAAAAGAGAGTAGTAATCCAGTACTGAACCATAAGGTACTCCATAATTAAGAGTCTGAGGAAATAAGGAGGACTCAGCAAAGAACACCAAACAGAAATGGCCAGTAAAACAAGAAGGAAGAAGTGGATGGATCAAACAGAATACCAACAATAAAACATAGACCTAAATCTAGACATAATAACTCAATTACATGTAAATGGTCTAAACTTCAAAAGCCAAATCCAGTCCCCAGTCCACTATGCGTGGTTTTTTTTTTTTTTTTTTTTGAGATGGAGTCTCACTCTTGTCACCCAGGCTGGAGTACAATGGCACGATCTCGACACACTGCAACCTCCACCTCCAGGATTCAAGCAATTCTCCTGCCTTTGCCTCCCGAGTAGCTGGATTACAGATGCCTGCCACCATGCCCAGCTAATTTTTGTATTTTTAGTAGATAGGGAGGTTTTCACCATGTTGACCAGGCTGGTCTCGAACTCCTGACCTCAGGGGCTCCTCCTACCTCAGCCTCCTAAAGTGCTGGGATTACTGGTGTGAGCCACCGCCTCCAGCCCAGTCCACTATGTGTTTTTGTAAATAAAGTTTTATTGGAACACAACTATGCCCATTTGTTTACATGTTGTCTATGGCTACTTTCTCAACACAACAGACTTTAGTAATTGCTACACAGGATGTATGGCTTGCAAAGCCCAAAATATTTACTTCCTGCCTCTACAGAAAAAGATTGTCAGAACAGATTTTTTAAAATGACCCAACTATACGCTGTCTACAATAAAGTCACTTTGGTGAAAAGTAAAAGGATGGGAAAAAATACAACATGCAAACATTAAACAAAAGAAAGATGGAGAGGCTATATTAATAATAAAATAGACTTCAGAGCAAAGATAATTGCAAAAGGTAGAGTCACTGCATAATAACAAAAGGGGTGACTTGCCGGGCGCGGTGGCTCAAGCCTGTAATCCCAGCACTTTGGGAGGCCGAGGCGGGTGGATCACGAGGTCAGGAGATCGAGACCATCCTGGCTAACACGGTGAAACCCCGTCTCTACTAAAAAATACAAAAAAATTAGCCGGGCGTGTTGGTGGGCGCCTGTGGTCCCAGCTACTCGGGAGGCTGAGGCAGAAGAATGGCGTGAATCCAGGAGGTGGAGGTTGCGGTGAGCCGAGATTGCGCCACCGCACTCCAGCCTGGGGGACAGAGAAAGACTCCGTCTCAAAGGGGGGGGGGGGGGGGGGGCGGGCTCGCCCCCCCCCACCCCGGGGGGGGGAAAAAAAAAACCCCTCAAAAAAAAAAAAAAAAAAAAAAAGGGGTGACTTGTTATGACATTACAATCCAAAATGTGTACACATTCTAAAAACTGAATCAGAATATGAAGCAAAAACTGGCAGAACTGAGATAAGAAATAGACAAATTTACAATTATATTTGGTAACTTCAACACTCCTTTCTTAGTAATCCATACAACTAATAGACGGAACAAATATATAGAAGAACTGAGCAACACTATCAGTTGGTCTAATTGACATTTATTGAATATTCCTCAAACAGGAGTAGAATACACATTCTTTTTTGTTGTTGTTTTTTTTGAGATGGAGTCTCTGTCACCCCGGCTGGAGTGCAGTGGTGCAATCTCTGCTCAATACAACCTCTGCCTCCTGGGTTCAAGCAATTCTCCCACTTCAGCCTCCCGAGTAGCTGGCATTACAGGTGCCCGCCACCACACCCGGCTATTTTTTGTACTTTTAGTAGAGACAGGGTTTTGCCATATTGGCCAGGCTGGTCTCGAACTCCTGACCTCAGGTGATCCGCCTGCCTCTGCCTCCCAAAGTACTGGGATTACAGGCATTTGCCACCTTGCCTGGCCAAATACACGTTCTTTTCAAGTGCTCATGGAGCATTGACTAAGATAAACCGTATCTTGGGTCATAAAATAAAACTTAACAAATTTAAAAGTATTGAAATAATTCAAAGTATATTCTCTGCACATAATGGAATTAGATTAAAAATCAGTAAGAAGGCTGAACACGGTGGCTCACACCTGTAATCCCAGGACCTTGGGAGGCCAAGGCAAAAGGATCACTTAAGCCCAGGAGTTTGAGACCAGCCTGGGAAACAGAGTGAGACCCCATCTTTACATTTTTTTTTAATCCACCAGGCATGGTTGTGTGCATCTGTGGTTCCAGCTACTTGGGAGGCTGGGGTGGGAGGATCACTTGAGCCTGAGAGGTTGAGGCTGAAGTGAGTCATGAAGGTGCCACTGCACTCCAGCCTAGGAAACAGGGTGAGATCTTGTCTCAAAAAAAAGAAAAAATCAGTCAATAAGAAAGATAATAGAAGCCCAGGCACAGTGGCTCACACCTGTAATTTCAGCACTTTGGGAAGCCAAGGGCAAGTGGATAGCTTGAGCCCAGGAGTTTGAGACCAGCCTGGCCAACATGGCAAAACCTGTCTCTATAAAAATTAGCTGTGGTAGTGTACATCTGTAGTTCCAGCTACTTGGGAGGCTGAGGCACAAGAACTGCTTGAACCCAGGAATCTCAAGTCAATAATCTAAAATGGATTAGAGCTAGAAAAAGTATAGCAAAATAAATCCAAAGCAAAATGAATGAAGGAAATGAAGACAACCGTAGAGATCAATGAAACTGTAAACAGAAAAATAATAGAGAACATCAACGAAACCAAAAGCTTTGTAAGTCAAAATCAATGAAAAAAAATCAGTTAAGCCAAGTTCTTTGTAAAGGTCGTAAAATTGATAAACTTTTAGGCAAACTGATAAGGAGCAAAAGAGAGATGACAAAAAATACCAGTGTTAGGAATGAAAATGGGAATAATACCAGAAATCCTGCAAGAAATGAAAGGGATAAGAGAATACTACAAACAGCTATATGCACACAAATTGAGATTATAGATGAAATACGCCAACTCCTCTAAAATCACAAATGACTAAACCCATATAAGAGGAAGTAGATAACCTGAATTAGTCCTTGTAACTATTGAAGACATTGAAGTCATAGTTTAAATCTTATACATAAGAAATGTCCAGGTTCAGATATTTTCACTGGCAAATTCTACCAAAATCTATAAAAGAAACACCACCAATTCTACACTGTCTCAACATTAGGAAGATGTCAATTCTCTCCAAATTAATTTAGATTTAACACAACACCCATAAAAATCCCCAAACAATTTTTTTGTACATATAGACAAGCTCATTCTAAAATTTATATGGAAAGGCAAAGGAACTAGAATAGTCCAAACATTTTTTTTAAAAGAATAAAATTTGAAGACTCATGCTAGCTGATTTTAAAAATTACTATAAGCTACAGTAATGAAGATAGTGTGATACTGGTGACGCGATAGACAAACATATCAACTTAATGGATTAGAGATTCCAGAACTAGGTCCACACAAATATAAGCAACTGATTTAATTGGTGTATTTAGACTATTTTTTTATATTTAATGTAATTATTGATATGTCAAGACTTAAATTTGCCATTTTATTATTTGTTTTATCTTTGTTTTTTGTTCTTTTTTTCTTTTCCTGCTTTCCTGTGGGTTACTTGAACATTTTTTAGAATTCCATTTTTATTTCTCTATAGTATTTTGGAGTGTATCTCTTTGTATAGTTTTTTTAGTAGTTACTCCATACATATATAAAATTTATGCATATGTAACAGTCCAAATACGCTTAATATAATTGCTGGTAAGCTAGAATTTTATGTCTGACATTCTGTTATTGGTTTTCTGAGTGTCATGTCCTTTTTGTTTCTCTATTCCTCTATGAATGGCTTCTTTTGTGTTAAATACATATTTTCCAGTCTATTATTTTAATTCCTTTGATATTTCTTTTACTATAGCCATTTGAGTTATTTTGTTAATGATTGCCCCACAGATTATAATTAACAATGTAAAACAATCTAGTTCAGATTGACACCAACTTAATTTCTATAGTAGACAATGAAAACCTGTTCCAATATGGCTTTTTTCCCTTTTCCCTCTTTTGTACTACTTTATTTATACGAATTTAATTTGTATACATTATAAACTCATCAACACAGTTGTATAATTATTGCTTTATGCAGCTGTCATTTAAATCAGGTAAAATTTAACAGTGTTATAAACAAAAAATATATTTATATTGTCTTTTATATTTACTTACAAAATTTCCTTTACTCGTGTTCTTTATTTCTTCGTGTGAATTCAAGTTACTCTCTAATGTCCTTTTGTATCAGCCTAAAGGACTCCCTTTAATATTTCTCATGTGGTATGTGTGCTAACAATAAATTTTCTCATTTTTTCTGTATTTGAGAATGCCTAAGTTTCTCTTTTCTTGAAGAAGAGTTTGGCTGATATCGAATTCTTGGTCAACAGCTTTTTTTCTTTGATCTCTTTGAATATGTCCTCCCACTGTCTTCTGGCTTCCATAGTTTCTGATGAGAAGTGACCTGTTACTCTTATTGATGCTCCCTTATACTTGAAGGCTTTTCTCTTACTGGTTTAAAAATTCTTTTTGACTTTCAACAGTTTGACCGCGATGGGTCTAAGTGTGGATCTTTTTGTCTTTATCCTGTTTGGAATTCTTTTAGCTTCTTGGATGTGCATATTAGTGTTTTTCATCAGATTTGGGGAGTTTCCTGCCTTATTTATTTGAATACCCTTTCTGTCTTTTCTTACTCTTTTCTCCCTCTGAGATGCTCATTATACATATATTGATATGCTTGATGGTGACCCCACAAATATCTAAGGCTCAGATAGTTTTTATTTTTTTTGTTTTTTGTTCCTCAAGCTGGATAATATCAATGACCTATGTTTAAATTCACTGATTCTTTCTTCTGCCTGCTCAAATTGTCTCTTGAGCCTTCTTGTGAATTTGTTATTTCAGTTATACTTTTTAACTTTTCTATTTGGTTCCTTTAAAATAGTTTCTATCTCTTTATTAATATTCTCTATTTGATGAGACAACCTCATACTTTCCTTTAGACATGGTTTTCTTTAGTTTTTTTGAAAATATTTATAATAGCTGATTTAAAGTCTTTCTCTAGTAAGCTGATATGGTTTGGCTGTGTCCTCACCCAAATCTTATCTTAAATTGTACTCCCATAATGCCTACGTGTTGTGGGAGGGACCTGGTGGGAGATAATTTGAATCATGGGGGCAGTTTCCCGCATACTGTTCTCATGGTAGTGAATAAGTCTCATGAGATCAGATGCTTTTATTAGGTGTTTTCGCTTTTGCATCATCCTCATTTTCTCTTGCCACTGCCATGTAAGAAGTGCCTTTTGCCTCCTGCCATGATTCTGAGGCCTCCCCAGCCATGTGGAACTGTAAGTCCAATTAAACATCTTTTTCTTCCCAGACTCAGGTATGTCTTTATCAGCAGCATGAAAACGGACTAATACATAAGTTCTGAGCTTCCTTAGGGATAGTGTGTATTGGCTGTTTATGCATGGGAGCATACTTCTTTGGGCCCCCTTATTTTGGTAAGTTCATAATATTTTATTGAAAATTGGACATTTTAAACAATATAATTTGTCAACTTTGTAAATCATACTACTCCATCCAGGGTTTGCTTGTTTCTGCTTATTGTCATTGCTGTTAGTTTAGTGTTTTTCCTGGACTAATTGTGTAAAGTCTGTATTTTTTTCTTCTGTATGACTATTGAATCAGTGCTTAGTTAGCCCATGATTGGGCAGAGATTTTTCTCAAATACCTTGAACATATGAGTCTTCCAGTCTTCATAGAGGAACTCTGTGTGTGAGTTGGAACATACCTTCAATATTCTGGCTGAGAGGCCAGGCGCGGTGGCTCACGCTTGTAATCCCAGCACTTTGGGAGGCTGATGCGGGCGGATCACGAGGTCAGGAGATCAAGACCACGGTGAAACCCCGTCTCTACTAAAAATACAAAAAAATTAGCCGGGCGTGGTGGCGGGCGCCTGTAGTCCCAGCTACTCGGAGAGGCTGAGGCAGGAGAATAGTGTGAACCCGGGAGGGGGGGTTTCAGGTGTCCGGGATTGGGGCCCGCGCCACCAGCCGGGGGGAAGGGGCGGAGAGCTGGCCGCTGTCTCAAAAAAAAAAAAAAAAAAGGGTGGGGAGCCAAGATGGCCGAATAGGAACAGCTCCGGTCTCCAGCTCCCAGCCCCAGCGACACAGAAGACTGGTGATTTCTGCATTTCTGCTTGAGGTACCGGTTTCATCTCACTAGGGAGTGCCAAACAGTGGGTGCAGGACAGTCGGTGAAGCGCACTGTGCGCGAGCCGAAGCAGGGCGAGGCACTGCCTCACTCGGGAAGCGCAAGGGGTCAGGGAGTTCCCTTTCCTAGT
>NW_026655633.1:0-6787 GCF_009828535.3 Hylobates moloch
TCTCTTTCTTTCTTTCTTTCTTTCTTTCTTTCTTTCTTTCTTTCTTTCTTTCGCTTTCTTTTGACAGGATCTTACTCTGTTGCCTAGGCTGGAGTGCAGTGGCACGATCACAGCTCAATGCAGCCTCAACTTCCTAGGCTCAAGCAATCCTTCCACTTCATCCTTCCAAGTAGCTGTACAGGTGTGTACCACCACACTCAGCTAATTTTTGGCATTTTTTTTATAGAGAAAGGGTTTTGCCATGTTGCCCTAGCTAGCCTCAAACTCCTGGGCTCAAGCAATCCTCCTGTCACTGTGCACGGCCAAAAAGTGTTCTTACATGTCAGTACAAGGAAGACCAACTGCCCAGCAGAAAATTGGGCAAACATATTAAGATAATTCACAGAAAATAACATTTTATGTAACTCTTAATATATTAAAAGATTTTGCCTTTACTCATGACAAGAGAAAGGCTAGACACAACTAAAGTGAGACATCATTCACCAATCAGATTGGTAAAGATAAATTTTTTATAAAACACTGTTGTTAGTTTAGGGAAACAGGGGACTTGATGGTGGGAGTATAAGTTGATAAAATCTATGACAAAATTAAGTTAGCAATATCTATAAATAGCATACAAATCCTTGACTCAACAAGTTCTTTTTCCAGGAATTTGTCTGAAGATATCATCACATATGTGAAATGTGTATACAAATATGTTCACTACAGCATTATTTTACTAGTAAAAGGCAACAATGTAAATGTACAAGTTAAAAATTGTAATATTTGTACATATAGACAACTGACTATTATCCAGCCATTAAAAAGTATGAGGGAGGTATACTTGTACCAGAATGGAGAATTTCCAAGATACATTGTAAAGTATTAAAAGGGAAGTAGAAAAGAATATGCAGAGTATACTACATTAAAATAGAAATTACATATGTATAAATGCCTATCATTAAGCTGTATATAAGCATATGGAGTATAGCTATTTGACCTGTATTCTACTGATGGATATATATCTATGTGTATATATGTGTATATGTATATATATTTATAAATGTATAGAGTATCTTTGAATGGATACACAAGAAATAGGTAATAGAGGAAAGGGAACATTATTCTCATTTTTTTTGCATATATTGTACAAGGAATTATTCCCATTTAAAACTATAAATAAAATAGATTTTTAAAAGGACAAAATGTTAATTCTCTTTTAATATTCTGAAGTTTTTACATTTATCCTGTGGCTTCTAGAAGCCAGTGCCTCTGTCTCTCAAATACAATCATCAACAAGCTGAAGAAGTCCTCCTCCAGTTTGTGGGTCGCCACTCCTCCAATTTTCCTTCTGAAAATAAAAGGCCTTTCGAAGTTTATTTAGCCAAGATCCAAGGGTGAATCTGAAAAACTTGCTGAGTTCTTTCCTACCCTGCCTGATTGTTGGATTCCAGGTTCTCTTCTAGACAGTTACGTTTCTTCTTTTTCCAGGCAAATCAGGACCTTGCTTTTCTCTCCTTTTTTTCATCTGAATAATTATCATGTGCCAAATACTGTACAGATCTCTCTGCTTGCATTGGTTTATTTAAATCATTACAGTAAACTTATTACAGCTCCATTTTACAGGTGAAGAAATAGAGTCACAAAGAGGTCAAGTCCCTTGCTCAAAATCATACTGCTAATAAGTGGCTTTTCACTAGATAGAGAAATTAACAGAAAATAACACCATAGTATGGAAATAATTAAATTGGAATGAGACATAGAATATTTAATACAAGTTGTCAGTTTGGGGGTGTTTGGGAAATTGCTTAGAAATGGCTGGGCTCTTGTGTTTGTATTTCTCCTGGCAGGGAAACG
Organism: Hylobates moloch; assembly: GCF_009828535.3. Taxonomy (NCBI): domain Eukaryota; kingdom Metazoa; phylum Chordata; class Mammalia; order Primates; family Hylobatidae; genus Hylobates; species Hylobates moloch. The sequence goes on from NW_026655633.1 coordinate 1,837, forward strand.
TATAAAATGGCTTGCAGATAACAATCTGGGTGGAAAATTAACGTGACCTGAAAACACTGCATGTCCTGAGGACAATCTGGAATTCTACCCCAGCGTACTGAATCAGTCAAGGTTCAATCAGAGAAGCAGAACAATAGATGTGTGTATATATATCTATAAAATGTATGTGTGTATATACACACGTTTAAATATATTATACATATGCCATATTTGCATATGAGATAGAGCTTTGTGTTTGATGCTGGAGCATCAAACAGTCTTCTTGTCTGATATGTGAACTTGAAATCCACAGGGAAGGTACAAAGGGAGGATAGGTACAAAGCGGAAGAGAGCAAGGGCATGTTGGAACCTTTGAGGACCAACTGGAACCCAGGTCAGTTCTCACTGCTTCCAAACCTTGAATATGTGGAATCATGCAGGAGAAACTGGTGCCCTTCATCAAGGAATTAAACATACATCTGGCCCAGGAGTTGAAAAAGCTGAAAGAAGATCCAGGGGAAGGAGGCACAGTTGCAGATCCAGCTGCTGCCAGAAGTCAGGGAGGTGGGTCCACAGATAAAGTGGGCTTGATACAAAGGCACCTCACAGCGCAGGAAACAATATGGCTGCCACTTTATTTTTGCCCTCTCAATCTCACACAAGGAGCTCTCTTGCGGCCCATCCCAACCCCACACATAAAGGAAAAGGAATCTGGGGAGAGGTAGTTCAATCAAGCTGACACACTGCAAAGCTACCCCAAACATGTTGAAGGAAGGCAGACCACAGTCTCTGGGGCTCAGGTCTCTCCAGGCAGGCAACTTTAGGGGCGGCCTCCTCTCCCACCTCCTCTGGAGCCTGGGTTCCTCTTCTCCTGCTCTCTTATCTTCTAGGGCAGAGGCGAAGGAAAGAAGGAGCTCAGAAGCATCCACTTTTCCCCTCTGTCTCTCTGTCATTATTTTTTGAAGGTGAGGTACAGTGACAAGGTGATATTTTCTTAACAGAAAAAAAGGTGAATTCCTGGTTACCTTCTGAGGAATGGCTGAGTATGGGAAAGTTTTCTCCTGGGATAACCTCTAAAGCTCTGGGCACCTCAGCACCATGCCCCTTATCACAGAAGAGACTGGCAGTGCGGTCTGTAACATAGTGGCCTTCCCACACCTGCAATCTTGAGAATGTTTAATGAAAGACTTAACTCCTAACTGATGCAGCGTTCACAGCAGGACAGGGCCTGAGTCTGGCTTTGCTGCATGTAAAGCCATCCCCCATGTTCTGTCAGACCCTAGGTTTTTCTTGTATGCTATATGGCCATTCCCCTCAGTCACCAGAGAGTATCCCTTCTTCAATCTCTTTCTTTCCTTCTTTTCCCTCCCTTCACTATAGATTCTCTGTCTTTTGTTTATTCCATTGTTTTCTCCTCCACTAACATGTGGTTGGGGAGGAGGCATCAGATCTTGAGGTGGAGGACAGGAAGGGCAGATGCCCTCAGAGTGGGCTGGGTTCAGGGTAGGGAATCTAGAAGTCTATTAGACCCTTTGGATAAGAAGTTTGGACTCCCGCTCTTCTGGTTCAGGTAGGTCTTTTTGCTCCTTGGGCTTCATTGCAACTGCTCCCTTCTATTCCTTAGTTCCCCCTGATTTTCAGCTGGGGCTGTGGACACTTATCCAATGCAGATGACATGCCTTGCTGACAGCTCAGGGTCTTTTGCCCAGCTTTTCCCCCAACCCTCCTCTCTAAACCTCTGGGATTCTAGGGGTTTATCCTGTCATCTTATGGTGGATCCTGGCTCTCTTTTTTGGATTGCCCATTCAAATGGGATTGCCTTACTCTTTTTGGATTGCCCATCTACCCATACTTGGATGATCTGGCTGCTTCACTATCCCTGAACTCAGATGATGCTCAGCCCCATACTCAAGGCTCATAGGTCAGTCGTGCCCCACCTTGTGCTCAGGCCAAGAAATTATAACCTCATTTGGTACCCAGCACTTACACTTCCCTTTCTGGGAAGAGAGTTCATGCATCAGGCTGGGCCCTGGAGCTTTTGAGGGCTACTGAAGATTCAGCTATGAGATAGAAGGAGATGTGGGTACAGGATAAGAGGAAGGGTCAAGCTTTTAAGATACCAAGCAGTCTTAACATAGAGCCTTGATGGAACCTTCCAACTTCAAGAGCCAATAATTATGTAGTAAAGCCAGGAAGGGAGGGTTGGGTGACCTGAGTGGGCAGAACCTAGGATCATGAGAGAATGGGCACCAGTATTATGGAAAAAGTAGAAAAAGAAGGATAAATCCTTCTAGAAGTAAATTGAGTTTTGCTCTCTTCCCTGGACTAAAATAAGAAGGAACTTTTTTTTTTAACACAACTTCAGTCAAGGAAAGAGCTGGAATTCCAGTCATGCCCTGGTGTGTAAGATCTTTCTATGACCTTACATAGATGGTTAAAAAGTTGTATTATCAGTGGTGGAGAACTCACTTTGATTTTTGGTGAGCTGTAATTCTCAGCAAATTCCTTTATACATTAGGTTAAAACTATCTTCCCAGTTATTGCTAATTTTTGTAGGTGTGAATAATGATAATGTAATTATGTAGGAGAAAGTCCTATTACTGGAGATAGACTTTAAAAATGGTTTAGAAAAAAAGCATATATATATATACACATATGTAAAACAAATATGACCAAATGTTAAATGTTAAATCTAGGGGGTAGCTATATAATTGCTCATTTTACTATTCTCTCAACTTTTATCTATGTTTGAAATAATGGTTAGAGGAAAAAAGTCAAATTTCCAGTAATTTTTATCATTAGTCCTTATTGTCTTCTCTGGACCACCAGGGAGCTGACTTATTCCTCTCTCCCTGTGACACTCCTTTAAATGTTGGATGACATCTTGCCCAAAGGAGCCACTTGCCAACTGGAGAAGGTACAAGCAAATGGAAACCTCATTGCCTCCAAACTTCCTTTTTTCCTGGCTAACCATCCCTGGTTCCATATCCATGACTCAATTAATGAGAGTTTGGGTCACTTAATGGTCCTGAGACCTCAAGTGTCCCCCATAACTTCTCTGCTGAAATGTGGGGTAACGGAACTTGTGATGGAATGTGGTGGGAAAGGAGCTACAAAGACTGGGCAACAGCTTGCAGCAGAAGTCCATAGAACCCATGGTCTCCGTGGAAACATAGCAGTTGGAAGCTGTTGTAGTTAATTGCGTCTACTCAAGTCAGAATGCCTGAGGGTGTGGTTCCCAGAGCCATCACTCATCAGCTTTGTGACCTTAGGCAAATTACTAATTTCCCTATGCCTTAGTTCCCTCCAATGAAAACTGGAGGATAGAACCAGAATCTACCTACTTTGACATAGAATTAACAAATTGATCCATGTAAAATATTCAAAACAGTGTCTGATACTAGCAGCTCTCAATAAATGTTAGCTATTATTATTATAATGATGATTTCATTCTCTAGAGTTTTTATGTTCATTTTGCCATTCAATTAATTAATTCAACAAATTGTTATTGAGCATTTGCTACTGTATGTATCTTGTGATGGAGGTCTAGAGAAAAATGAGATTTTGTTATGCCCCAAAGGAGATTACAGGCAGTAAACAGGACCCAAAACCACTGGCATCCAGGACAGAAGGTTTGGAGGTAAAGGATCTCTATTAAGGACAAGTTCAGTTGTTTGTCTCAATTGACCCTTCCTGAGGGTTAACAAACTCCTGGCTATTGTTGAAAGTGGGGTATTGAAGTCCCCTATTATTATTGTATGACATCTATCTCTCCCTTCAGATCTTTTAATATTTACTTTGTATATTTCAGTGCTGTGATGTTAGGTGCATATATATTTACAATTATTATATCCTCTTGGTAAAATAACCCCTTTATCATTATATCATGTACTTATTTGTCTTATTTTACAGTTTTTGACTTAAAGTCTATTTTGTCTGATATAAGTATGGCTACCTGTGTTCTCTTTTTTTTATAGAGCAAAAAACTTTATTGAGAAAATTTCTGTATATATTTTTCAAAGACAAATACATATTTTATATTAAATAACTCCCATCTGTTCACTTTTAGCTAATTATATTGATGATTCTTTCTTTTTTTAATTATACTTTAAGTTCTAGGGTACATGTGCACAATATGCAGGTTTGTTACATATGTATACATGTGCCATGTTGGTGTGCTGCACCCATTAACTCGTCATTTACATTAGGTACATCTCCTAATGCTATCCCTCCACCCTCCCCCCTCCCCCCCATTCCCCCCAATGACAGGCCCCAGTGTGTGATGTTCCCCTTCCTGTGTCCAAGTGTTCTAATTGTTCAATTCCAACCTATGAGTGAGAACATGAGGTGCTTGGTTTTCTGTCCTTGCGATAGTTTGCTGAGAATGATGGTTTCCAGCTTCATCCATGTCCCTACAAAGGACATGAACTCATCCTTTTTTATGGCTGCATAGTATTCCAAGGTGTATATCTGCCATATTTTCTTAATCCAGTCTATCATTGATGGACATTTGGGTTGGTTCCAAGTCTTTGCTATTGTGAATAGTGCCGCAATAAACATACATGTGCATGTCTTTATAGCAGCATGATTTATAATCCTTCAGGTATATAGCCAGTAATGGGATGGCTGGGTCAAATGGTATTTCTAGTTCTATATCCTTGAGGAATCGCCACACTGTCTTCCACAATGGTTGAACTAGTTTACAGTCCCAACAACAGTGTGAAAGTGCTCCTGTTTCTCCACATCCTTTCCAGCACCTGTTGTTTCCTGACTTTTTAATGATTGCCATTCTAACTGTTGTGAGATGGTGTCTCATTGTGGTTTTGATTTGCGTTTCTCTGATGGCCAGTGATGATGAGCATTTTTTCATGTGTCTGTTGGCTGCATAAATGTCTTCTTTTGAGAAGTGTCTGTTCATATCCTTTGCCCACTTGTTGATGGGGTCGTTTGTGTTTTTCTTGTAAATTTCTTT